>NC_137787.1:79132768-79298709 GCF_963383645.1 Muscardinus avellanarius
ATGTTTTTGGCATCAAATCAGAGAGTAGTGATCATGGAGAAACCTGGATTAAATGTTTCAAATGTGGAGGAGGTCAGGGAAAATAGAGTCCTGGGAGTGACTTTCTAAAATAAAATAGATGAGAAAGTTAATAATGAGAAGAAAATCAAGCCACAAAGAGGCCTGAGACCGCCATAGGATATCTAATTCAGACCAGGAGAATGGACGGGCCTGGGTGGAGCAGGCAGTGAGACACCTCTTCAGGGAAAGGGGGTGAGGTTGGGGACAAGATGGAAGTAGATATGCAGGAATAGTAATGATCTAAGTCAGGTGAGACTTTCAGCAACCTAGTGAGACCCTGTTTCTGAAACGGGGGTTTCTCCTGAGCCCCCACCCCAAGATGAAACGGAGTTTCTTGAGAAGAAACTCAGCATTTCCTTACTGGGTTCTTGTCTACGGGAGCGAAGAATGACACCCGCAGACTGAAGGAAGGGAAGTAAAAGGTTTATTGGAAGCAGCAAGGAATAAGGAAGATGGCTGAACACCCCAAAGGGACTGTCGGGTCTCTTAGGTCCAGCTGCTGCCTTCAGGACATTACTTGGGAGTCGCCCAAGCCTAATGCCTTCAATTACAGGCGGCTTTCTTCCAGAGTCCATGCGATCTGCCAGAAAGGGAATAGGGAAAGTGGCAGAACACCCCAAAGGGGCGGTCGAAACTCTGATGTCCAGTAACTGCCTTTAGGTCACTACCCGAGTGTCGCCCGAGCCAAGTGCCATCAGTTGCAAACTACTTTCTCCCAGAGTCCACGTGATCTGCAAGAAAAGAGGAGCAGGTCAACCATAGGGGCCCTAGTCAGCCTTGATGTCCAGCAGAGGCCTTCAGGTCACTACCCAAGAGCATCCTGGGCCACATGCCATCAGTTGCACTCCGCCTTCTCTCAGGGCTAACATAACCTGTGAGAGAGAAAACAGCTCCCCAAAAGGGGAGGGGGTCCCAATAAGAAAAAAACCAATTTGCTGGCCGACTAGGGCCTTTGCCCGACATATGCGAGTCCTCTTTTGGTTAGGGTGACTTGGGGATTCCAGGAATTCTGGGAAGTAGCTCTCAGAATTTGCATAGGGTATTTGCAAGTCCTTGAAGAATCTCCTCTCAGTAAAGTGTCAGACTGGCTCCTGGATTTGTTGATTAGTAAACAGATGGTTTTGTGAAGCTCTGGTCCTTCTTATCTCTGAGCCTTTGGAATTTCAGATATTCGTTGCCCCTCAGGAGACTCAGGAAATTAACTTTTTCTACAGAGGCCTTTTCCCTATCTGCCTATTTCCTTTCTATCTCCTCATTTCAAACTAAAAAATAAAAAAGGGGGTGATTTTGTTCGAAGCACCCCCTCATGTTTAACTATCTTCTGTATTTCTATCTCTTTTTAATAAACTCATTTAAATCTTCAAAAAAAAAGTAAAAAATAAAAAAGGGTTGTGAGTGCAGCTCAGAGGTAGAATGCCCCTGGGTTCAATTCCAAGCACTAGAGAAAAAAAAAGTAGTTATCTTGTAAGTGTAGTTATCTTAATCATTCACATACAAATTAATAAATGATTCTATTTTGTAATTTCACATTAATGTTTGTTATCTCCATATATAGAAACACAGTATGCCTGTCTTTCTCTTTTTCAACACACGCACACACACACACACACACACACTCATATATACACACCCTCATACATATACACACACATACACACTACATACACACACATACACATACACACACCTACATACACACCCACATATGCTTCTCCCCACTGTCATTTATAAATCTGGATTTTTAGACAAAAGTGTTACAGAGAATTTGAGAATATGTGTCAAATTGTGCATTTTTCTTTCTGTGTTGCAGATGAAAAGAAGAAGAAGAAGATATTCAGTTTTCTAGCACCTTCAACAATAGTACTTTTTTATGGTGCCCAAGCAATAGTTTGTAAAGGTTAAGATCAGGCAATGCTGGTACGTGCTGAAGAAACATTTTTAAAGACAGAATTTTTATGAACAAAACCATCAGAAGACCTTTTCTCCAAAATGATAATTATTCAATTATCATTTGGGTGTTCGGGGGCAAGACATTTAACCTTGTTAAATCTCTGTCTCCCCACCTATAGAACATATAAGATATAAGACTAGGATCTTATAATTCTACAGGATATTTTTGTGTCATACTGGGGATGAAATCCAGGTGCATTTTACCTTTGAGCTACACTCCCTGTCCTTTTTTTTTTTTTTTTTGCGGAACTGGGAGTGGAACTCAGAGGCATTCAACCTCCAAGCTACACTCCCTGCCCTATTTTTTTTATTCTTTATTTTGAAGCTGGTTCTCAATGAGTTGCAAAGGGCCTCACTAAGTAGCGGAGGCTGTCCGCGAACCGCGATCCTCTGGTCTCAGCCTCCTGAATGCTGGGATTACAAGTGTGTGCCACCATGCCTGAATTTCTACAAGGTTTTCACAGGATTCAATAAGAAATTTTCCAGGAAATGTTTTGTGGCCTGTTTATATGAGTATTTACTCATATAAATTTTTACCTTTTTCTGTACTAGGGATTGAACCCAGGAGCATTCTACCTCTGAGCTACATCTCCAGCCCTTCTACTTCCTCCTGTCCTCCTGCTCCTGCTTCTCCTCTTCCTCCTCTTCCTCCTCCTTCCTTTTCTTCTTCTGCGTGGTACTGGGGATTGAACCCAGGAGCCTACTTCTCCCTCCAAGCTACACCCCCAGATATATATATATATATATATATATATATATATATATATATATATTTGTGTGTGTGTGTGTGTGTGTGTGTGTGTGTGTGGTACTGGGGTTCCTGGAAGCCCTTCTACCTCCGGGCTACACTCCCAGACCTATTTTTCCATTTTTTATTTGGAAATAGAGTCTCCTAAGCCAGCGTGCGTGGCTGGCTTCGAACCTGCGCGATCCTCCTGTCTCTGCCTCCCAAGTGCAGGGATTACAAGCGTGCGCCACCACGCCCGGCCTTTTATTCTATATTTTGAAAGAGAGTCTCACTAAGTTGCAGAGGGCCTCACTAAGTAGCTGAGGCTGGCTGTAAATCTGTGATCTTCCTGTCTCAGCCTCCCAAGAACTGTGATTACAAGCGTGTACTTTTTTTTTTCTTTTGAAACAGGGTCTCACTAATTTTCTGAGGATTTTGTTAAATTGTTGAGGTTGGCCTTGCACCTGTGATCCTCCTGTATTAGCCTTCCAAGTACTTGGATTACAGGCATGCACTACCACACCAAGCTGTAAATCACATGAAGGGATTCATGACTTAACTTAGTTCTAGTGAATAATTTTTGATCATGTTTTCCAATATCCTGCAAATTTTCATATTCATATTAGGAATATGGAATTAGATTAAATTATGATTTCTGAAGGATGATTTTTTATTATTCTGAGCTGGTTTGTTGTTGTTGTTGTTGTTGTTGTTGCTTTAGAGGTATTGACATATACAACCTCTTTAAGGTTTTCTTCTCATATCAGAATCATCTGAGATTTTTTTTATTAATGCAGTTGTAGCCAGCATGGTGGCACTAATTCCTGTAATCCCAGTACTATATCACAGGTTGGAGGCCAATCTCAGTGACTTCATGAGCCATTTCAAAATAAAAAATAAAAGGGCTGGGCTGTAGCCTTTTTAGAACTCTCCTGAGTTAAATCTCCAGCATAACCCCCCCACACACACACACACAAACAAAACAAAACAAATAAAAATGCAGTTGCAGCCAGGTGTAATGATGCACACTTGTAATCCCAGTACTTGGGAGGCTGAGACAGGAGGACCCAGGTTCACAGCCAGCCTCAGCTACTTAGGCCCTCTACAACAGAGTGAGACCCTGTTTCAAAAGAAAGTATAAAAAATAGGGCTGGACGTGTAGCTTGGAGGCAGAATACCCCTGGGTTCAATCCCCAGCACCACAAATAAAGAAAAAAAAAGAAAAAAGAAAAAAAATGCAGTTGCTTGTATGCGACTCCTAGAGATTCTATGCTTTGACCTGGGACTTGAAAACCTGCATTTTATTTTCTTATTTTATTTTTACACTGTGTGTGTGTGTGTGTGTGTGTGTGTGTGTGTGTGTGTGTGTGTCTGTGAGATCAGGGATTGATCCCAAGGGCAGTCTACCTCCAAGCTACATTCCCAGCTCTATTTTTTATTCTTTATTTTATTTTATTTTATTTGTGGTACTGGGGATAGAACCCAAGGGTATTCTACCTCTGAGCTATATCCCCAGCCCTATTTTTATTCTTTATTTTGATACAGGGTCTCACTGAGTTGCAAAGGACCTCACTAAGTAGTAGCTGAGGCTGTCCACAAACAACAATCCTTCAGTCTCAGCCTCTCAAATGCTGGGATTACAAGCATGAGCCACCACACCCAGCTATTCTTTTATTTTGAAACAGAGTTTCATTAATCTGTGGAGGGCCTCAGTAAATAGCCCAAACTGGCCACAAACATTTTTTCCTCCTGTCTCCGCCTCCCAAGTACTGGGATTACAAGTGTGTGCCACCATGCCAGGCTAATTATTACACTTTTATTGGTGCATTATAGCCCCTCATCATAATTCACAGCGATATTAACATATATACACACAGCACTTGGTGAGCTTTCTCCCCATCCTTATTTTTCCCCATACAGGAAAACATGTATTTTAAAAAGCATCAAAATTCACCCTACTCATACTAACTCTGTGTGTGTGTGTGTGTGTGTGTGTGTGTATGTGGAGTGTACTGGGGATTGAGCCCAGTGGTGTTCTACCAGTGAGTTACACCCCCAGCCCTATTTTATTTTGAAACTATTTTGCTTTATTTTATTTTGAAGTTCTTACTTGGTTGCTAAGTGCCTCACTGAGTTGCTTGCTGAGGCTGGCCTCAAGCCTGCAATCCTCCTCTCTTAGCCTCCTTAGTATTGAGATTACAGGAGTGTGTTGCCATGCCTGGCTCTAAATTTTTTTAAAACAAATTTATTGACATGTAATACATACCGCTTGTGACTCACTCATTTAAAGCATGCAGTTCAAGCAAGAAGTGGAGAGACTTGTAATCTCAGTACTTGGGAGGCTGAGACAAGAGGATCACGGGCTAAAGGACAGACTCAGCAGTACAGGGAGAGTCTCAGTAACTCTGTTTCAAAACAAAAAATAAAAAGGGCTGGAAATGTAGCTCAGAGGTAGAATGCCCCTGAGCAGCCCCCGGGATAAACACACACACACACACACACACACACACACACACACACTGCCGTTCAGCCAGAGGCTATGGTGCATGCCCACAATCCTAGCTATTTGGGAGGCAGAGGTAGGAGGCTCAAAAGTTCTAGGCCAGCCTGAGCAACTTCAGAAGACCATGTCTCAAAAAAAACTTTTTTTTTTTTTTGTGGGTCTGGGGGTGGAACCCAGGGACATTTGAGCTCAGAGCTACCCCCCTGCCCTATTTTTTATTCTTTATTTTGAGACAGGGTCTCACTAAGTTGCAGAGGGCCTCCCTAAGTAGCTGAGGCTGTCTGTGAAACGGGACCCTCCAGTCTCAGCCTCCCAAATGCTGGGATTACAAGCGTGCGCCACCACGCCCGGCTTCAAAACTTTTTAAAGGAATTGGGGAAAGGCTAGCGCCGCAGCTCAGTGGCAGAGTACTTGGCCTCGCAAGCATGAGGTTCTGGGTTATATTCCCAGCCCTGAAAGAGAGAGGGGTGAGGGAGGGAGGGAGGGGAGGAGAGAAGAGAGAGGAGAGAGAGGAAAGGGAAGAGATGTAGTTCAGTGCTAGCCTAGTATGCACTAGGACTTGCACTCAATCCCTAAAACCACTGAAAATAGTAAACAAGTGAATAAACTAACTGCAGTTCATTGGCTTTTAATATACTTACAAAGTTGTACAACCAACACCATTAAATGTGGGATCTGTTAGGCAAAAGTTTCACGGAGGCTGAGAACACTCTGTCAATGCATAAAGAATTTCCTACTTACACCATAAGAATAGAAGTAGATAGAAGACAAATAATTTCATGCCACCCAGTTTGTCTGCTTTTCTAATCCCAAGAGTCTTCAACTAAACCCATTTCCTCTATTTTGCCAGGCATACTAATGCACACCTATAATCCCAGTGCCTGAGAGGCTGAGACAGGAGGATCACAGGTTCGAGGGCAGCCTCGACAACTTAGTGTGACCCTCAGCAATTTAGCAAGGCACTGTCTTAAAATATAAATAACAAATAAATGAGTAAATAAATAAATAAAATAAAAAAGGGATGAGGGTGTAACTCAAAAGTAGAACACCCCTGGGTTCGATCTTCAGTATCAAAACCAAAATAAATTTCCTCTACTTTCCAAAAAGCTTAAGAGGTATTATAGAGAAAGTACCTTTGCTGCCTAGTCAGTGAAAGGTTCGAGCCCCTGCCCCGCAGGGGGCGGGGCCAGAAGCTAGGAGGTGGAGCCCTGTGATTCCGAGGGGGGACCACGCCTCTAGATCCGAGAGGAGCTCGATCAGAGAGAAGTCAGATAGAGATAGAGGGACGCGTTCTCCCCCGCTAGCCCCCGCGGGCCCGTGGGGGCTGGCGGCCAACTCCCCATGAATAAAGGCATCCATACCACCTATAATGGATGTCCGCGTGTATCTGTGCGCGAATGGGACCCGCTGCATCTTTATTTATTAATCAGTCAGGAGTGTGGGATCTTTCTTCTCTTTGAAAATCTGGCAGTCTTGACTTGACTTTCTTTTTCTAGCCCATGAATTAGAAAGAGTCTGAAAGGGAAAAGACTCATGATTAGGCTAATCAAAAATCAGTTCCTCCCTAAGGCCTGTTTTCTATCTGAGGTTCTTTCTCTGGTCTTAAGTATTCAAGATCAATGTCACTTCCTAATATCTCTGGACAGAGTGTGTCTTTCAACAGCTTATTGACATTTTGGTTTGTCTGCTTCCAGAACTCCACTGTTGACTCAGCACCATCTCTGTTTAATTAGAGAGGAAAGATTTTTACACAAAAACACTTAATTGTTCTCATAAAAGCCAAGGTATGTGCCAGAAACAGCAGAACCCTTAGGGAGTCACAACTCTATTCAGGCTGAAGGTTTAGGTTTTTTTTTTTTTTTTTTTTCGTTTTTCTTTAATTTTTTTTTTTTTCAAAACTGGGGGTTACCCAGGCGTGGTAGCACACGCTTTGTGTGTGTGTGTGTGTGTGTGTGTGTGTGTGTGTGTGGTACTGGGGATGGAACCCAGGGGCCTTCTACCTCTGGGCTACACTCCCAGACCTATTTTATATTTTTATTTGGAAACAGGGTCTCTTATAAGCTAGCTGAGGCTGGCTTTGAACCTGCGTGATCCTCCTGTCTCAGCCTCCCAAGTGCAGGGATTACAAGCGTGCACCACCACGCCCGGCATGGCACATGCTTTTAATCCCCTCACTTGGGAGGCAGAGACAGGAGGATCGCACAGCTTCGAAGCCAGCCGCGCTGGCTTAAGAGACCCTGTTTCCAAATAAAAATATAGTTTAAAAAATAGGTCTGGGAGTGTAGCCCGGAGGTAGAAGGGCTTCCAGGAATCCCAGTACCACCAAAAAAATAAAAACAAAAAAATCCCTGAGGGTTGAACTCAGATGCATTCTTTATCCGAGCTATACTCCAGCCCTTTTTATTCTTTATTTTCAAAACAGAGTCTCACTAAGTTGTAGAAGGCCTCACTAAGTAGCTGAGGTTGGCCATGAACCTATGATCCTCCCATCTCAGCCTTCCAAGTAGTGGGATTACAAGCATGTGTCACCAATCTCGGCTTTTTTTTTTTTTTTATTGTGGTACTGGGGTTGGAACCAAGGGGTGCTCTGTCTCTGAGCTCTGCGTTCTCCCTCTTCCCCTGGCTCTATCTTATTTTATTTTGTTTTTGAAAGTCCTCACTGAGTTACTGAGGCTGGCCTTGAACCTGTGATTCTTCTGTCTCAGCCTCCCAAGTACTTGGATTACAGGCGTGGTCAGCAAAGTGTTTTACTTATGCTATGAAGAGAAAAATGTTCTGATGTGAGGGTATTGGGTGTACCAGTATTGGGAATGGCCTAGGAAGATTTGAGAAAGCTATGATTATTAATATATTTCAAAAATTGGGTGAAGGGCAAATCTGTGCAAGGACTCGGTTTCTGCCTAAAAGCAGGCAACTATTCCAATGTAAATTAACCTAGCTAAAAGTAATTAACAAGTCAATAGGAGAGGAGAACTAGGCCTTTCTCTATCTAAAGATAGATATACATGATTAGATAAGCTAGCTAAAATGGTAGGAGGGGTCGACCTTCATGAAAGGAGACACCTTGCCACACCTTGCTGGGGGAGGTATCTTACAGGGTAAGGGGAGGTACCTTACAGGGATGTTGTTCACTACGTCAGAATTATGCAAACAAGATGGAGGTCATGGGTATAAAAAGTCTGGTCCACATGTGATCCCTTTGGTGTATTCATTCGAGTCACCCCTCCATGCCAGTCTGGTATGGAGCTATACCTATCCTCTGTATTTCTATCTTTCTAATAAACTTCTTTAAATCTTCAGCAACTGTCCAAGCTATGCATATTTATTCTTAGCTTAGGATGAGAACCCGCGGTTTTATTTCTGTTTTTGTTCATTTTGGGTTTGGTTGTGGTTTGAGGGAAAGTGCGTCTGGGACCCTAACAGGGGTCCCCGGGAACAGTTTCCCCACAACCATACTCTCCCAATCTTTAACATTGGGAATCTAGGTAAGATTCTTTCCTGGTTTTCACAAAGAGGGTTTAGTATTTAATTTACAGCACGGTACATTTCATAACCACCACATGCTGCAGTTTGTTTCACCTTGGGTCCATTTCTTAGCTCAGTGTAGAAATAATGAGCCGGAAAACTCAGTTGCAAAACTAAAGCAGGATTTATTAGAGCAATAGGAGAGTGTCTCACGCGTGGAGTAGGGTGAGACAGAATGCTTGAAATGAAACATTCCTCTCTCCTAGACCCCTGAATCCTTTTATATAGATTTCTGCTTCCTTCTTTTATGGAAAATGGGATGTGAGGACAAGCTGATCTGTCATCACAGGATGGATATGCAAACAGGCTAGCCTTAGGACATGCCTTTATCAGCCATTTGAATGGTCAGAGTCTTTTTCTCAGTCCTGACAGCCTGAGACCAGAATACCGCATTCATTGGGGTATATAGGTTTGTATATAGGTTATTATAATGTATGAGGGTGTCTTATACACACCCAAAGCTCCACACCCCCACCCTTCTCTTTTCTTTTGTTGGAACTTATAGGCACTCTAGGGAGGGGAGAAGTCCTATCAGCAATAACTAAGTTTGGTTATGGCCTAAAAGCGACAACAACCACAATTCCTCACAAACCCTTATAGTTTATATCAATCCTCTTTTATAGCTGAGAAAACTAGGCCCAAAGAATCCTGGTAACATTCAACAAAAACATACTTTCCTTAGTGTAGGTGGTCACACCTTTAGAGGAAGTTATCTTTAATTAAAGTTTAGTACTCAATTAAATAAGATGTTCCGGATGAAATACTAAGGTTACAATGAAGGAAGTTATAGCATCTGTTAATAGCCAAGTAGTATGTTTTCAAAATCATAACACTGAAAGAAAACAGAGTGACAATTATGTTTTAAAATTGGTTATTTTCCATGCGGTTGCAATAAAAGTAGAGTGCAAATCATGTTTGCAAGTTGGTTATTTTCCTCTGCTGTGTGCAGTGATTATGAATTTGATATAGAGCTCAGCCTGAACTATTTGTGAATGATTTTCAAATCCCACAGAGCTCTGTCTGGGAACATCACTCAAGCCATTGGTAATATTGATACATATCGGTTCCCTCTTGGTTTCAAGCACACGACCCTAAAACATTGCCCTTGTTTATATGTCTTGAAGCAGCCCCTAGTTCCAGGAAATACTTTGTCATTATGCGCTTGACAAGTTTTGGTTGCCATCAACCACGTCACAAACTTAACACTCAGCTTTCCCAGTCAGTTTTTCCAAGGACCCAACTCACCTCTCTCTGTTTGGGTTTCCATGCTGACATTTAGAAAAACAACAGTCATTCAACTCATAAAGCCTTTTCTCTATGTTCTGTACTAATTTTAATATTGACTTTCTTCTAAAAGCTCCAAAATATTTTAAGGATTTTTTCCTTTTTTTTTTTTTTTTTGCAAGATTGAGCTTCCAAGCTTGTATTTTTTAAGTGCTTCCAAATTTTTTCTTAACATATGTTGCACGAAGTCTGTCCTATTAACAGAACCCAGTCCTCTTCCAAATAGTATAAAAATCCAACGATTTAGCCTTTCAGAGAGCATTTCTAGGTTGTACAATTAATTTGAGCTTTGTATTTAGCTAAACAGTTTTGTTTAGATTAGGTTCTCCTTATCTGATTTCATCAAAGATTTTTGAGTTCAAATTTATTTCTGAAACCCCCCCAATTTGATACATATCTGGGTGAAGACATCTCTTTGTACTCATGAAGATAGAAAAAGATTTAAAAAATGAACACAGCAGCTATAACATTTGATTCTAACATTTTTTTTTTTTTTTGAGCAGTTTTCCTTTGCTTTCCCCTCCCACTCCGGAAACTCTAAAAATCACAGGATTTGATAAATGTGTGGCAAATTGAGAATTTATGTAGCAAATTGAATTTTTTGAGGGGCCTTATTATGAGAATTAAATACTTTTATGCTGGAACCAGAAAGCCTGGGATTGAACTTTAGTTTTGCTATTTCTTCCCTGGGCAACTCTGAGGAAGCTGTTCTCTCTGTGCCTTGGTTTTGAAACAGGAATAACAAAAGGTACGTGGAGATTTAGTAGTAGTTATATGCAAACATCAAACAGCACCTGGGATGTAGAAGTAATACATATTATTTATTTCTATATAATTGCCTTAACCAGAATAAACTACCAGCATATAGATACCATAGGACTTAGAGGCTAAGCATGTAAAATCCCCAGAACACAGTACAATTTGGGGAGGAATTTGAGGTGTTTCTTATTTTTTATTTATTGCTTTGAATTCTTTATTTTACTTTTTATTTCTTGTCTTGAACATTTTACATCTTGCCTTGAATTTCAGTTTTCACCATAAAGAAATAATCTTAGAGTAGGAGGTATTTAAGGGATTCTTCTGTGGCTGTAACATGATTATATGCAGTTTTGAAATCCATCTCATGATGGATTTAGGATTTGAATGAAATCTTTGCAAATGATTTTGACTAATCTGAGCCATCATGATCCTGGAATTCTACCATGATAAAAGTAGAAAATACTGGAGCTGTTTGTGGGATACAATGTGGGAGAGGACAGGAGTGTTGCTCCCACCCACCAGGAAGCCGTTCACAAACTTCAGCGAGATCTCTCACAGGCTTTTGGCAAGAACAGAAGCTGAAACAAATATCCAGAGTAGAATTCAGGATGATCAGTTCTTGATTCACCCTGTTTTGGTTAGCTAAAGAAGTTCCATTCTACCGGAAATGACCCCGCTGGCACACTAGATGTTTCTACTTACAAGTCCAGTTGGTAGTTATTGAACTATGTTACCTACTGTCAGGACTTCACTTGTTCATTTTAGGAATATCACAGCATGGTGTGTGTGTGTGTGTGTGTGTGTGTGTGTGTGTGTGTGTGTGTTCCTGGGGATTGAACCCAGAGGCATTCTACTTTCTAGCTATATCCCCCTCCCCATTTTATTTCTTATTTGGAAACAGGGTCTTCCTAGGTTGATGAGAATCTCACGACTTGCTGAGGCTGTCCTTAGACCTGTGATCCTCCTTGTCTCAGCCTCTCAAGTACTAGGATTACAAGCATGCACCATGCCTGGCTCAGAGAACGATTTTTAAAAAATATGCTTTTATTGGTGTATCATAGTCCCATATCATAATGTAAATCACGTTGACAATGACATACATGTGCACAGCACTTGGTGTCCCCTGTACCCACATTGGAAATGGCCTAGGAAGATTTGAGAAAGCTATGATTATTAATATATTCCAAAAATTGGGTGAGGGGCAAATCTGTGAAAGGACTTGGTTTCTGCCTAGAAGCAGGCAACTATTCCAATGTAAATTAACCTAGCTAAAGGTAATTAGCAAGTCTATAGGAGAGGGGAACTAGGACTTCCCCATCCTCATTCTAAAGACAGAATAATTGGATAATCTAGCTAGGATGGGAGGAGGGGTCAATGACCTTCCTGAAAGGAGACACCTTGCCACACTTTGCTGGGGGAGGAACCTTACAGGGTCATTTACTACTTCAGAATTATGTAAACACTGGGCGTGGTGGCGCACGCATATAATCCCCTCGCTTGGGAGGCTGAGACAGGAGCATCACACAGGTTCGAAGCCAGTCTCAGCTATTTAGTGAGGCTCTCAGCAACTTAGTGAGGCCCTGTTTCCAAATAAAATAGAAAATAGGTCTGGGAGTATAGCTCAGAGGTAGAAAGCCTCTGGGTTCCACCCCCAGTACCACCAAAAAAAAAAAAAAATAATAATAATAATTATGTAAACAAGATGGAGGTCATGGGTATAAAAAGTTCGGTCCACACATTGTATCTTTGGTGGCATATTTGCTTGAACCCCCCCACCCCCATGCCATTCTGGCATGGGGCTGTAACTATCTTCTGTATTCTTTTTCTGTTTTTTTCTGTTTTTCTGGTTTTTTCTTTCTTTGGGGAGTTTTCAGGAAATTATTCCCAGGTGTCTAACAAAGATCCCTGGGGACAGTTTCTCAAACCACAACATCCCCCACCACCCCTTCCTCATCATCCCCTTCCCCATACAGAGTACTGAGGTTGACACAGGTATTTTCACATATGTACACAAAGCCAATTTCTTCAGTGATCCTCACTCTTTCTACTCCCCTTCCCCTAGACCACGTCCCTGGCCCCACTCCCTTATCTAGAGTCCTTCAGTGCATGATTTAAAATTTTTCCATTCATTAGCCAGGTATGGTAGAACATACTTATAATCCCATATGCATACGTGGGAGGCTGCAGGTTCAAGACCAGCTTCTGCAATTTGGTGAGACCCTGTTTCAAAATAAAAAATAAAAAGGGCTGAGGAGAGTATAGCTCAGAATTGCCCTGGGTTCAATCCCCAGTACAAAACAAACAACAGTCAAACAAAAACTCTTTTGGAAAATGGAAATTTAATTAATTAATTAATTAATTTATTTATTTATTTATTTTGGTGGTACTGGGGGTGGAACCCAGAGGCTTTCTACCTCCAGGCTACACTCCCAGACCTTTTTTATATTTTATTTGGAAACAGGGTCTCACTAAGTTACTGAGAGCCTCAATAAGTAGCCGAGGCTGGCTTCGAACTCGTGCAATCCTCCTGTCTCAGTCTCCCAAGCGTGAGGATTACAAGTGTGCGCCACCACGCTCGGCTGGAAAATGGAAATTTAAAAAGATTAGTTTAAAGTGGGGTAAATTCTAGTACAATTAACTACACACACACACACTATGAAAAGAACAATGTTGAACCAGGCGTGGTGGTGCACGCTTGTAATCCCCAGCACTTGTACAACTTGGACTGGTGACTCGAGTATGTTAGGTTTTTAAGCACAATAAAAAAGGCGAGAGAGACCGGTGCGCCAAGAAGAAAAAGAATTTTAATGCGGTCTCCCCCAGGGATAGGAGCTGAACCACTCCTGAAGACTTCCTAGCTCCTCCACTGGAAGGGAAATGACCTTCCTTTTAAAGTTTAAGTCACGTGGAAACTCTGCCCCTCTCGCGATATCACCCAGCAGAGTCTCCTGCGGGACCCAACCTGTCAGAGTATACCACAGGTGCACAAAGAGGTCCTATAGTGTTGGCCTCAAACTCTCAAGACTGTCACCTCTGCAGCTGACCACACCATTCCCTAGTAAATCTGCATGGGTACTGTGGGCAATGAAACTTCCAAAGGAAAATGCGCTGCATGTGCTCAGTTCCAGCCCATGCTCCCAGATGGGAAGGTCACATTTGGAACCAGGTCACACTGTCTGCTCTGAAAGGCCGAGAGGAGTGAATTGAGGATTGGGCTAGTGAAACTCTTTTCAATTGCAGGCTTGGTAAAAGTGCTTACAACCCATAGTTTAGCCCCAACTCAGCTCTAAGCCAAACTGTTGGGCGTGCCCCTGCAGATACAGAAATGGGATGCCTGACACTGCCTCATAGCCTATTAAATGACACCTCGATACAACAGCATTTGAAAGAAACAAAACAATGCTTATGGTTTGAAGAGAGGATTTCTCCAAAGTGGAAAAAAATGATGACTATATCAACTGAACTAGTTTTGGTTGTTGGAATTTGTTTTTTGTTTTATCTTACTTTTTGTTTGGTTTTGTCTACAAAATTACCAAGTCTGATTGCAACAATGTCCACCATTAGTAATAAAAGCTAAAGCTCCAGCCAGGTGTGGTGTGCACACTTGTAATCCCAGCATTCTGGAGGCTGAGACAGGAGGATGGCTGTTTGCAGACAGCCTCAGCTGCATAGCAAGGCCCTCTGCAACTTAGTAAGATCCTGTTTCAAAATAATGAATAAAACATAGGGCAGGGGGTGTAGCTCAGAGATCGAATGCCCCTGGGTTCCATCCCCAGACCCACAAAAAAAAAAAAAAAAAAAAAAAAAAAAGAAAGAAAGGAAAGAAAAGAAAATCTAAAGCTCCATAGTATGTCATCCTACCAAAAGGGTAAACATCAGCCTATGGGTATGGGTTTAATGTTCTACAATAAAGATGAAAACTGTTATATAGATTTACACAGATTTGAAGTAAGGAGTTTCCAGACAACTAAGTAATTCATCTTATTTTATACCTTTCTTTGTAATTCTAGTTGTGAATCTCTAGAAAATATGATTTAAAAATTAAGATGGTGTCAGATTTGAGATCAGCCTCAGCAACTTAGTGAAACCGTTTCTCTCTGTCTCTCTCTCTCTGTCTCTCTCTCTCTCTGTCTCTCTCTCTCTCTCACACGCACACACACACACACACACACACGCATGCACGCACGCACGCGCACACACACAAAAAACAACGGGTGTGGTGGCACACATCTATAGTCCCAGTATTTGGAAGGCTAAGACAGGAGGATTCAGGTTCACTGCCAGCCTCAGCAACTCAGTGAGGCTCTCAGCAATTTAGTGAGACCCTATTTGAAAGTAAAACATAAAAAGGAGCCAAGTGTGGTGGTGCACACTTGTAACCCCAGTACTTGAGAGGCTGAGACAGGAGAATCACAGGTTCGCAGTCAGCCTCAGTTACTTAGTGAGGCCCTCTACAACTTGGTGAGAGCCTGTTTCAAAATAAAGAATAAAAAACAGGGCTGGGGCGGGGTAGTATCTTGGAGGTAGAATGCCCCTGGGTTCAATTTCCAGTACCATAAAAACAAACAAATAAATAAATAAATAAATAAGCCTGGAGGTGTAGCCCTTGGGTTCAATTCCCAGCATCATAAAAACAAAAAAGAAGAAAAGAAAAATAGGGCTGGGAATGTAGCTCAGAGGTTGAACACCCCTGGGTTCAATCCAATCCCCAGTAAAATTTAATCCCCAAAAAATTTAAGATGATTTTTAAGCCGGGTGTGGTGGCACACGCTTGTAATCCCCGCACTTGGGCGGCTGAGACAGGAGGATCACACAGGTTCGAAGCCAGCCTCAGCTACTTAGTGAGGCTCTTGGCAACTCGGTGAGACCCTGTTTCCAAATAAAGTATAAAATAGGTCTGGGAGTATAGCCCGGAGGTAGAAAGCTCCTGGGTTCCACCCCCAGTACCACAAAAAAAAAAAAAAAAGATGATTTTTAATTAGGATCAACTAGATGGGACTGTCAGTATTTAATTTAAAGAAGCCTTGATCATTTCATTGTTCCATATTGTGTCAATGTTTTCTTGCATGCTAAGGAGTCCTAAATATTCAGTTTTTACATTTGGTATGGAATAAGAAATGTCTAAAGTCAATAGCTCTATAAATGGCACTAAAATGTTTAAGAAACATGGCAATAAAATATGGAAAACATAGCTACAAGAATCAAAAGTCATTGTTACGGGAGATGGACTGAGAAGATCCACCGGGAAAGGCAGAGCAAAGAATGTCTGTGTTCGTATTGCAGCTGTCTTCTAAAACTGTATGTTCTTTTAGTCTGTGCATCCTGCTGTGGCTAATAAGCAACAGAGCTATATTGCTCACAATCTGGAGGCTGGGAAGTCCAAGACCAGTACTTTGGCAAATTCCACGTCTGATGAAGTCTTATTTCTTGGTACAGAGAAGGCAGCTTCTTACTGTATCTTCATGGGGTTGAAAGAGCCAAGTTAATTTTGGGGGCCTTTTTTTTTTTTTTTTTTTGTGGTACTGGTGTTCCTGGAAACCCTTCTACCTCCGGACTACACTCCCAGACTTTTTTTTTTTTTTTTTAATACTTTTTAAATTTGGAAACAGGGTCTCTTTAAGCCAGCGAGGCCGGTTTCGAACCTGTGCCATACTCTTGTCTCTGCCTCCTAAGTGCGGGAATTACAAGCATGTGCCACCACGCCTGGTGCTTTAGGCCTTTGTTATAAACACACTAATACCATTCACAAGGCTACCAATGGTATGACCTAATCACCTCCCAGATGTCCCACCTTCTAATACCATTATGTTGGGGTAGGGTAGGATCTCAACGTAGAAATTGGTGGAGACACTAACATTCAGGCCAAAGCATAGGCATACATTACTTTGATAAAAAATTTAAAACAAAACATGGCTAAATTATTTACATGATTGTGAGTCACACTAGAAGAATTATTATAGCCCCTTTCTCCCTTTTATAAAATAGAGCTACATATAGCAACATAGTGGTCATTTTTATTGCTAAGAAACTTGAGTTATGAGTTCCACATCTTTAAAATTCATATTGATTACCTGAGTCATTTTTTTAATTGGGAAAGACTAATAAACCATCCAGTGGTAGATATTATCTGTCATTTAAGACAAATGAATGTTTGTTTGCTAATTATACTTAAAATACAAGTATATATAATACCATGACTGCATAAAGCAATACTTGATGCATACTGAAAAATAAAAATGTTATCTCGATATTTTTAGCTTTGTGTGTGTGTGTGTGTGTGTGTGTGTGTGTGTGTGTGTGTGGTGCTGGGATAGAACCCAGAGGCTTTTTACCTTTGAGCTACACTCCCAGACCTATTTTCTATTTTATTTGGAAACAGGGTCTCACTAAGTTGCTGAGAGCCTCACTAAGTAGCTGAGGCTGGCTTCGAACCTGTGTGATCCTCCTGCCTCAGCCTCCCAAGTGCTGGGTTTACAAGCATGCACCACCACGCCCAGCTACTCACCATGTTTTGTCACAACAATTTCATAAAAGGAAGAACACTGTGGTGAAAATCAAGATGGCCACGGTCTGAGAATAAGACAATACTTCTCATAAAAGGAAGGTTTCTATCATCACATGGGCATTTTTCTATGGGAGCCGAAAGCTCCCTCATGTGTGGGCCCTGTGCCAGCTGCATTACAGGCTAATTCTGATTCAGTGGACTGGAAGAAGGTCTGGAAATGGAGGTTTTCAGAAGCCCTCCAGAAATTCTGACAGGTAGCCAAAATGGAGAGGGAACATAAGGTGTGCTTCTACTGGACCACCTCCTTTTCACTTGTTTCTCCAAAGGGTCTTATTTGTTGTTCATTCTGATTCTATTTGCATCTACCAGACTATACTCCATACCCTGGTAGAGCCGTAAACCATCTCTTCTGGCCTTCAGTTCTGAGAGCTAAACATTACTTCTCTTTCTCTTATTGTCCTATTACTTTCCATTTTGAATATTTTCTTTTTCAGAAATAATCAGGGAAGCCGGGCGTGGTGGCGCACACTGGTAATCCCCATGCTTGGGAGGTGGAGACAGGAGGATCGCGCAGGTTCGAAGACAGCCATGCTGGCTTAAGAGACCCTGTTTCCAAATAAAAATATAAAATAGGCCTGGGAGTGTAGCCCGGAGGTAGAAGGGTTTCCAGGAACCCCAGTACCACCACAAGAAGAAGAAGAAGAAGAAGAAGAAGAAGAAGAAGAAGAAGAAGAGGAGGAGGAGGAGGAGGAGGAGGAGGAGGAGGAGGAGGAGGAGGAGGAGGAGGAGGAGGAGGAGGAGGAGGAGGAGGAGGAGGAGGAGGAGGAGGAGAAGAAGAAGAAGAAGAAGAAGAAGAAGAAGAAGAAGAAGAAGAAGAAGAAGAAGAAGAAGAAGAAGAAGAAGAAGAAGAAGAAATAATCAGGAAAGAAAGAAAAGCTTCTCTTTATTCACTAACCATAAACACACAGAGAATATTTTCCAAAGACCCCATACCTCAGAAACTTACCTTTATTTTTTTACCTTAATATAAAGAGGTGACATAATTGCCCTTGAAATGCCTAGATTTTCTCAGCTATGTCTGGAGGGAAACCCCAGTAGGCATCTATTTGCTCCCTTAATGATCACCTCAGGAAGCGTGCCAGAATGTCTGAGCACTTGCTCTGTTTTCACGCTGCCTGCGTGGCAAAGCCTCGCTGACCTCTGCAGTCTCTTTTCCAACTGTTCTATTCACACAGAATGCTCAGCTCTAATCATATGCAGTTCCGTGTTCCACACCCTGGTGGAAGCAGCTCTCTGCCTTCCCACCTTTCCAAACCGTATCACCTGGCCAACTTCGACTTGAATTTAAGATTCAGCATAAGCATGCTCTCTGAAACCCTGTGATTGAGCTCAGTGGACCACTGAGACAGACAGACTCCTTTCCTCACCAGTTCAAAAGTCATCCCCATTTCTATTCTTTCAAAGGGAACTTCACTTTATTCCAAAGTCAGACAAGGATCTCTACTTCTCAGGAAAGGTAGCTCTAGCAACTGCTATTTCATGGGACCAATTTGTAGCCAGTACGATGTAAAAAGAGGTCTGTCTGAGAGTTGAAAGAAAAGGTTTTCTCCATTAGTACAAGGAGATTATGCAGAGAGATTCACTTGTTCATGACACCTCCAGCTTTTTGCACTTGGACACTCTTTGCTAGGATAAGAGCTGAGACACTTTTGTGTTGCAGCCAATGTTTGACTTGGATTGTGAGACCAATAAGATTGCATAAGGCAGCCTTGATGCCACTAAGCCACTGAGCCCCGATTCGTTAAAGCCACTGTTAACTTATTTTTTGCCTGCAGTTGAAACCATTTCTAAACGTTACCCCCCCTGCATGCATAAATGCAATCACCAAAGAGTCCCTGTTATCTCCCCAGAATCACTTCTGCCTGAGCGTGAAAACATCTTCACTCTTAAGCACTCCCATATTACTGGTAGCAGGAAAGGATCTATAATTGGCTATATTTGGACACATACTTACTATGCCAATAAAAATAAGGCAGCTACACTGGCAAAAGGATCCCATGCTATCATTGAATGATAGCGTTTAGTATAAATCCATATTGACCCAGACAAATTGTCTTTGCAGTATGCCTGTGTACAGAAATACAAGAAGGAAAACTTCTTTCAGCTGAGTAGAAATAAAAATAATTTCTGTTCTAATGGTTTTCATAATCTCCCAATAAGACAACCAAACCTCACATTATGAGAGCCAAGAATCATTCATCATCAGCTATATATGTTCTTGGTCTATATTATTTCTGTCCCAGACACTGGAAGCCTGGACTTCTCCCAGAGAAGAGAACTGTCATCCTGTCACATGATTGCAATTGGCAAGTCTTACCAAGAAATTTTGGCAGATCCTTAGAACAGGACTAACATATGTTTTATATATGTGTGGGTAGGTGTATATATAGCCATCCGTCTACATACATATATGTATACTTATTTATTTATAAGCCCTAGTTAAAGTTAGAAAATTAATTTTGATGTATATGGGTAAGTCACAAATTAGCACTACTTTAGAATGAATTGGTACAACCCTAAAAGAATAATTTTTCAAAAGTAAAATGCCAGTGCAAATTTCAAAAGTAGAACATCGTGTTAATAACTTTTATCTTTAGGTTATTGCTCATTTATAGCAATGACTCATTCACTCATGCAACAAGTGTTTATTCAACATGGACTATATATGCACGAAAGACACAAAGACCCTGCCTTTGAGAACCCTGTGGTCTAATAGTACACAGGGGAGAAAAAAGTAAAAACTCATTCATCTAATCATTCAAAGATCATTATTTAGGGCCTTCTGGATCCATCGCATGTACTGAGAATAAAGAGGACAAAAAGTTGACGATAATTGCTTTTACAGAGCTTGTGTAATGACGGGGGAGCAGAAAAGCAGTCAACACAGATCAACTTTGTACATGTGGGAGAGTGACTAGTGCAACGCAGAGACTAAAACCCAAATGACATGGTAGAGGAACTGGGTGGCTACTTTCAAGTGGGTAAAAAGAAAAACACTTTCTGAGGAAGCATTTAAGCCAAGGCCCGAGAGACCTTTGGAGGAGGATGCCAGGGAAAGTGAGAGCCTTTTGCTGCTTGTATTGCTATCACGAATATTGTTTTAGTAGTTGTATGTGTATTTTAAAAGAAATCACTATAAGTGGCTTAGGCCAATGGGCGGACAGGGAAAGGGCATGGTTCAGAAGCAAGAGGGCAGATATTTGAGAAGCTAGGTCCTTGAGCAGGTGAGGAGGAGGGAACCCAGTGGAGGGGTTTCCAGTGTTATAGTGGTTATTCCAGAGATTCTTGCTCTGTAATAATCAAGGCAGGCAGAGAACAGGCACAGAGGAAGAAGAATAGGTAGTTTTAAGTGGAAGAGATGAGGGAATTCATGTTAGACTACTTTTTTTTTTGAAGATTTAAAGAAGTTTATTAAAAGATAGAAATACAGAAAATAGAAATACAGCCCCATGCCAAAATGGCATGAGGGGGTGACTCGAAATGAATACACCCTAGACTACTTTTATTTTCTCAACAACTTATGGAGCAAGGTTATAAGCTGAGATTGTGGGAAGAAAAAGAAGTTAGGAGCTTCAAGGAGTAAAATCATAATATGAAATTATCATTTAGGAAAGTCAGAATGCAGAAGTGCTATGGAAATAATAATTGCTCTTGACTACCCATTTGAGACTGAGAGTCAGAACTTAAAGTGCTACTGGCAAGCATCGTTCTTGTGTCGATATCTATGTCCAGTTGCACTAGTGTATGGGGATTATCACATGTACCAGGATTGCTACTTGATCAGTTAGAGGAGGGGGAAGAGGTAAGAGAGGCAAGGGGTCGTCAAAAGAGGCTTAATAGCCAAGTGTGGTGGCACATGCCTGTAATCCCAGGACTTGAGAGGCTGAGGCAGAAGGAAGAGTTCAAGGATAGCCTAAGCAACTTACTGAGAGCCTGTTTCAAAATAAAACTAGCCGGGCATGGGGGCGTACGCTTGTAATCCCAGCGCTTGGGAAGTGAGACAGGAAGATCGAACAGGTTCGAAGCCAGCTTCAGCTACTTAGTGAGGCTCTCAGCAACTTAGTGAGACCCTGTTTCCAAATAAAATATAAAAATAGGTCTGGGAGTGTAGCCCAGAGGTAGAAAGCCTCTGGGTTCCACCCCCAGTACCACCAAAAATAAATAAATAAATAAATAAATAAATAAATAAATAAATAAAAATAGGGTTGGGAGTGTAGCTCAGAGATAGAATTCCCCTGAAGCCTATCCCCAGTACTCCCACCACTGCTTAATATCACATTTTTTTTTTAATGTGAGTTGAGATGGAAGAGAAGTCCTAATGAGTTGATGTTCACCAGGTCAAAAGCATAACCACAGGACTGGTGAGGAATAACATTCTTATAATGTAAGGTGAAGAAGCCTAGAAATAGACAGTCCAAGGTGTGAGATATGCTGTCCATGTTTGTGCAGAAGTTACTAAGTGAGAAGTCAGAGTAACAGTAGAGTATTATAAAGACCAGGAGCCAGGTACTGATGTTATCAAATAATGGAAGGTAACTGTGTTCCCCAGATGACAAAAATAAAAAAAAATAAAAAATCTGGTGGGGTAAAGTTCCATGGAGCTGAGGTCTGAAAGGATGAAAAGAATAGGCTGGGAAGAGGCACTGGAGAACAAGGAGGGCAGCCTCCTCAGAATAGGAGGGCCTGTGTTGAAGTAGGAAGCAAAGGAGGACCAGCCTGCTGTCTATGGCTACATCAGGGATGATTTCAACAAGCCTAACTGGTTTCACCCAGAGTAAGAAAACAAAGAGGACAGTTAAAGATGAAGTTGAAGATGCAGGTAAAGTTGCCTATGATAGACGACAGACAATTAGCTCTACATGGTAAAGTGGAAGAGTGCCGGATGGTAGGAAAGGTGAACGAGCAGGTTAGATGAGCAGATGTGCAGAGTAGAACAAGGATAAGAATTTAGGCTCGGGGTCAGCAGGCTTTTTCTATAAAGGGCCAGGTAGTGGGTATTTTAAGCTTGTCAGCCAGATGAGCTGTCATAACTACTCAACTTTGCCTTTTTAGTGTGAAAGCAGTATGCAAAGGAACGGAGGTGGTTATGTTCCAATCAAATTTTATTTACAAGAACAGGCAGTAGGCAGGTGGGATTAGGCTTATGGGTAATGAGCAGTGCTGGTAATAAAAGAACTTGTGTTTCTGATGATGGAGGGATTGGGAAGTAGAAATGTGGGTCCAATTGTGAGTGTTTGATTCTTTTCTATATGAGGAAGATAGCCAGTTTAAGATGGAAGATTTGTTTATACTATGAATCTGCTGTTCTCAGGTGTGTAGTCAGGAATGGAAGAGTTCCTTGACATGGAACTACTGTGGTAAGAGAGAGGAGCAGTCGTTTTGGGGACATAATCTGCTTTTGAGTGGCCTCAGTATAATGTGGGATGGTTAGCTGCTCAGCATTTTTGACTCTGATAAGTTGACTCCAGCTTGGTGGTGAAAGGCAAGGTAGAAACAACTGGCATTTCTAAAGACAGAAGATTCAAGCTTTGGTAAATATGGGAACAGGCAAGATTTTCTTACTCAGCTCATGTCTATATCCCAGAACTCATTCACGAAGTAGGTTAATTCAGGTCTTTCCAATGTTTAAAAATGATTCTACAGCTTTCAACCAAGCAGGCTGTTAAGTTTTGTTAGACATCAAATTGTCTACTTGAGTGCCTGATGTTTTGCAGCAGGCACAATTAGAGTCATTCACTAGTCACTCATCATGACAGCACCATGAACTCAATCTGTAGAAGCATCTTTAAAAGATCCCTGGAAGCCAGGCATGGTGGCACATGCTTATAATCCCAGTACGTGGGAGGCTGAGACATGAGGATCACAGACTTGAGGGCAATCTCAGTAATTTAGCCAGATGTTCAATAACTTAGCAAGACCCCGTTTCAAAATAAAAAATAGAAGGTCTGAGCATGTAGTTCAGAGGTAGAAGACCTCTGGTTTCAATCTTTAGTAAATGGCAGATTCAAGCTTCAAAACTAGGCCTGTCAGACTGCAAAATCCTTGATTCTAATCTCTATCTCATTATGCTCCAGAAATACACGATTTAAGCTGGGTAGAATCAATGAGTTAAAGTCAGTTATTGTAGGGTATAGATTTTTGCCACCTTTGACAGACAGAAGATATGACATTTCAACTGCTGGCAATTGGTCTTCAAGAATTCTTCTTAAAAATGCAAATCTGGCCGGGCGTCGTGGCGCACGCTTGTAATCCCCGCGCTTGGGAGGCAGAGACAGGAGGATCGTGCAGGTTCGAAGCCAGCCGCGCGCGCTGGCTTAGGAGACCCTGTTTCCAAATAAAAATATAAAAATAGGTCTGGGAGTGTAGCCCGGAAGTAGAAGGGCTTCCAGGAACCCCAGTACCACCAAAAAAAAAAAAAAAAAGGAAATCTGTATCTTAAGGATAACATGCTTAAAAATAAGCAATTTTTAAACTCTTAACATGCATGTCCTTGCAAAATCTTTAAGTAATGTGACAAATGGGAGATAAAGTTAAGGAATATCAGGTGTGGAATAAAGAAAAGGCAGAGCTTATCAGGGGGCAGAGAGCACTAGATTAAAAAAATAATAAGGTGTCTATAATGGGATCTCTTAATGGGGACAAGATGAGAGTACATTCAACACAGATTTTTATAGCTTTGAAATTTTACATAAGATCAATATTGCTAGTGCTAAAAAAATATTCAATGGTACACCACTAGCAAGTCTGATGAAAGTGATTTTTATGAATTAAAAACAAAGACAGTGCCGGGCACGGTGGTGTATGTTTGTAATCTCAGTACTTGGGAGGCTGAGACAGGAAGATCAAAGGCCCAAGGAGAGCCTCAGCAATTTGGTGAGATCCTGTTTTAAGATATAATAATAATAATAATAATAATAATAATACAGCTGAGGCAGTGGCTCAGAGGTAGAATGCCTTTGAGTTCATTCAATCCCCAACACCACACACACACACACACACACACACACACACACACAACAACAACAACAACAACAACAACAACAAGAGTACTTGCTTTATGAAATGACTAAGATATTTCTATTATTCTATTATCCGAGAGCTTCTATAATCAAGGAAGCTTTTTTTTCCCTCTCTGGAATGTATTTGCTCCACCATTCTTTATAGAATGTCAAATTTTACCCATGATCCTTGCTACATGATTCTAAATTAGCATTATACCCAGAACAGCAATGCTAATATAATCAATTGCTAATTAGTTCTGTTGCTCCTTTTCCTTGCAATCACATTCCTAAGTTAGTATAATACTCGTTGATACATGACTCATTCAAAAAATTTAACTGTAACTCTAGTTAAATGCTTAGTTTTCATCATCGTAATGCTAATAATTATAAGGATGATGATGATTATAATAATAATAAACTTAAGTGGCTGTAGGGTTAGAGATGGGAGTCTAAAAATGATATCTTCATGATCTGCGTTTATCCTACATCAATAATTTTGCATCAGATTTGCCCAATTTACAAATCAAAAATAGATCTTTCTGTCAGCAAAGTAAGATCAGTCTTGTATCTGAAAATCAAGCACAGCTTGTACATCATCATTAACCATAAAGGCTCTGAAATCAGAACTTAGCTGCCAATTTTGTTGATGATGCAGAAGATGAAATCGAGTACAGCTGGCTCTTCTGTCCTGTGCTAGCTCTGCAGCACTGACATTAGTGAAAAATCTGTTTGTTTTGTGTTTCAGGAAATTAAATAGCTATGACTAAAATGAAGCAGAGGGAACAGATATATCTGGGTAATAACCAGGTGCCATTTTTATTTTTAAGTTTATTTTTTTTCTTGCAGATTCATTTGATTACTGCAATACTACTTCAATTTGACCAGTTGCAACGAATGACCTCAAAAAGTATGTGTTAAACTTCTCTATAAAGACAATGTAGAGAAGCCCTTTTTGGATAAATGGAAACCAAACAACCCAAATCATTTATACTTTAAAATTTATCCTACATAAATAGAATTTCCTCATTGATCATTCCTTCCAGTAGAGCATATATAGGCAAAGTTCACATTGTATGTTTGTATTTAGTTATTTAACTTGCTGTCCTAGGGATCGAACTCAGGGCCTCATGCATACTAGGTAAGCACTCTATTGCGGAAATGCATCCATATGTACATATATATTTTTTAAATAGCCTTATTTATGCCAGGCTCAGTGACACACATCTATAATCCCAGTACTTTGGAGGTTGAGACAAGAGGATCTCAATTTTGAGGCCAGCCTTAGAAACTTAATGAGACCTTGTCTCAAAATAAAAAACAAAAAGGGCTTGGGGTATAGTTCAGAAATAGAATGCCCCTGGGTTCAATACCCACTACCTAAATAAGTAAATAAAGCTTTATTTGCTGACATGTGAACTGCCTTTCAAAACGTGTACTTCATATGATGTAGGCCTAAACTGAAAGAGTTTATCATAGAGAAATAAGCAAGCCAATTTCTAAACATTACCTTAAAATTAAATAATGAGAAAAATTTTAATATGGCAACACTAAGGTAATGGAATAAAACTACATTTAAAATTCTTAACTCTATTGGAAGTCTAGTGAGTCGAGAAGATCCTTTCCCTTTTTCCCAAAAAAGCACTAAGTATGCTATATCAGATCAGGGTTAAGGTAAGGACTGGACATACACATATTAACTGTTAACATGTCAAGAATTATTTTAAGGCACTGTGTGTGCGTGTGTGTGTGTGTGTGTGTGTGTGTGTGCGTGCGTGCATGCGTGTGTGTGTGTGTGTGTATCCAGGGGTGTTTTGACTCTGAGCTACATCCTCAGCCCTTTTTCATTTTTTGTTTTTGAAACAGGGGCTTGCTAGGTTGCTCAGAGTCTTGCTAAATTACTGAGGCTCATCTTGAACCTGAGATCCTCCTGTCTCAGCCTCCCAAGTACCAATCAGTTTAAAACAATCTTGAGGACATTTAGGGGTGTACTGGGGATTTAACCTGGGAGCATTTTACCTTCAAGCTACACCCCAACCTTATTTTATTTTATTTTAAAACAGGGACTCGCTAGGTTTCTGAGAGTCTCCCTACTTGCTGAGGCTGTCCTCCAACCTGTGATTCTCCTGTCTCAGCCTCCTAAGTAGTAGGATTATAGTTATATGCCACCACACCCAGCTTGAAGATATTTTTTAAAGACACACACACACACACACACACAAATGAGGCCAAGCGTGGTGGCGCACGCTTGTAATCCCTGCGTTTGGGAGGTGGAGACAGGAGGATCGCGCAGGTTTGAAGCCAGCTATGCTGGCTTAAGAGACCCTGTTTTCAAATAAAAAAAAAAAAATTGGTCTGGGAGTGTAGCCTGGAGGTTGAAGGGTTTCCAGGAACCCTAGTACCACCAAAAAAAAAAAAAAAAAAAAAAAAGGAGGAGGAAGATGAGAAATAAGAGCAACGTGTGTGTGTGTGTGTGTGTGTGTGTGTGTGTGTGTGTGTTACTGGGGGTGGAACCCAGGAGCCTATTACCTCTGAACTACACTCCCAGTTCTATTTTTTTTTTTATTCTTTATTTTGAAACGGTCTCACGAAGTCATCGCTTCACTAAGTAGCTGAGGCTGTCTGCGAACCTCGATCCTGTCTCAGCATCCCAAATGCTGGGATTACAAGAATGTGCCACTCCTGGTTTAGCAATATACTTTTGAAAATTGGAAATAAATGAATGGTACCTGACATATTTGCTGACTCCAGAGGTAGGGATCTAAGTTGCTAACATAGAAAGCTGATGAGCATCTACACTAGTACAAGAGAATGCTCAAGCCAGGTGCCATGGCACAGGATCGTAATCCCAGTTCTTGAGAGAATGAGAGACGGAGACTGTCTTTCTCCACTTCGTTCTCAGTCTGTGGTCGTATTTTCTGGAGAAGAAAACAGTGATGTTTCTGGACTGAGAAAAGATAGACACAGTTGAAGACCTGAATGAAAATATCGCCTCATGCTCCCTTCTCACACTCAGCTCCTGGGGCTCTGGTAGCCAGGTAGACTCTAGCCTCCATGAAATGAATGGGTAGATTTTTCTCTGGTAACTTGACCAGACCAACCAGAAAAACATAGAAATACTGCCTACAAAGGCTGAGACAGGAGGATCGCACAGGTTCGAAGCAAGCCTCAGCTACTTAGTGAGGAGGCTTTCAGCAATGTAGTGAGACCCTGTTGTATAAAATAGGTTGTATAAAATAGTATAGCCCAGAGGTAAAAAAAGCCCCTGGGTTCCACCCTCCAGTACCACACACACACACACACACACACACACACACACATACACACACACACACACACACACACACACACACACACACACACAAGAAAATACTGCTAACAAGAATGTCCAGTGAACAGCTTTCACGGCTTACTTGCAGCAAAGCTTCAGGGGTCTCTTCAGAAAGAGAGAAATTATATACAGAAGGAAATTATCAGTGAATTAATTTAGGAAAATTTTCCCAAACTACTGAAAATTTTTTTCAGGACATTGGGGACCAGTAGAGCATGAAAGTTTCCAGAGGAAGAAACTGGGTCAGAAAACCCAATTGTACTGGATTTCACAATAAGATTGGAGCAATAGCTGGGCATGGTAGCACAAGCTTGTAATCCCAGTACTTGGGAGGCTGAGATAGGAGGATCACAAGTTTGTGGCCAGCCTCAGCTACTTTGTGAGGCCCTCCACTATTTAGTGAGACCCTGTTTCAAAAATAAAGAATGAAAAATAAAATAGGGCCGAGGATGTAGCTCAGAGGTAGAATACTCCTGGGTTCAATCCCCAGTACCGAAAAAATAAAAAAGATTGGAGCAATTCCTATAAATTGCAATTCCTATAAATTTCTAGAAAAAAAACAAACTATCACATAGCATTCTATTACCAGCCCAACTATTAATCAGATAGAAAGAAAAATAGAGATTTCAGAAATGTAAGATCTCAAAATATCTTTCTCAGCCAGGCATGGTGGCACAGGCTTGTAATCCCAGCATTTGGGAGGCTGAGACAGGAGGATCATGGTTCGTGGACAGACTCAGCTACTTAGTGACGCCCTTTGTAACTCAGTGAGACCCTGTTTCAAAATAAAGAATAAAAAATAGGGCTGGGAGTATAGCTCAGAGATAGTATGCCCCTGGGTTCCATCCCCAGTAGTGCAAAAAAAAAAAATCTTCTCAGTGATTTGGGGCTATTGAAAGGTGTATTATGAGAGTGAATGGCTGATACAGGGAGAGGGCAGAGAGAACATTTTTTAAGATGTTTTATGTGCCAGAGGAAGCAGGGGATCCAATTCGAGAGAGAGGAGGAAGACTCCCCAGGTAAAGGAGGATAGGGCTGTAGGGTGACTGTTGCTGACCATGCTTACAGGACACTCTTTGATTGGATTCTGTTAGAAAGTTTCTGGCTGAAGACAATACAGAACTAATTCTTCATAGCCTCCCTTTATTCTACACAGAACATATGTGCATAGAGTAAATTGCTTTCTTTCTTATTATCACTTTAACTGAGCATGATGAATGAGGCTATCATAGTATATTCCTATTTTAAGGGATTACACTGAACCCTTTCAGTCAGCATCTTGTCAAGTGCCTTCTGGTTCCTGTAGACCACAATGCAGAATAAAATACAAATCTACCTAAGTCAATTAAATTGGCCTATATGAAGTTTCAGGCCGGAACATATGTATGCCAACCTGCTTGTGTGTGCATGTAAAATTTTCTTAAAGAATATATCTAGCCGGGCATGGGGGCGCAAGCTTGTGATCCCCGTGCTTGGGAGGCGGAGACAGGAGGATCGCACAGGTTCAAAGCCGCCTTACTGGCTTAAGAGACCCTGTTTCCAAATAAAATATAAAATAGGTCTGGGAGTGTAGCCTGAGAAGGGTTCCATTTCCAGTACCACACACACACACAAAAAAAATAAATAAAAAAATAAAGAATACATCCAAAGTGCTAATATATTTGTTCCTAGAAAAAGAAGGTATGTAGTTCATGAAAGAGGTCCTGAGGACGACTAACTTTTCAAAATGTATCCCTTTGTTCATTTTTAATATTTTACAACTAAAATATTTATGAATTTCATTAAAGGATATAATACAGCTGGGCATGGTGGCGCATGCTTGTAATCCCAGCTCTTGGGAGGCTGAGACAGGAGGGTCACACAGGTTTGAAGCCAGCCTCAGCTACTTAGTGAGGCTCTCAACAACTTAGTGAGATCCTGTTTCCAAATAAAATATAAAATAGGCCTGGGAGTATAGCCCGGAGGTAGAAAAGCCCCTGGGTTCCACCACCAGTACCACACACACACAAATGCGTACACACACACATACACACACACACACACACACACACACACACACATCTTTACCCAAGAAAGTCCATTTGCAAGAGCTTATGCTAAAGAAACATCTGTTGTAAGCAAAGTGATATAAGTTCAGGGATTTCATCACATTGGTTAAGACTGGAAAGAACTGGATGGCAGGGGAACAAAGACAAATGAATTATTTTTTGTATACAATTTTATACCTTTTGAATTTTGAGCACTTGAACATGTTACCTTTGAAAGCCAAATTAAATTACAATTTTGAATATGTAGGACACTTTTAAATAGATTATTTTCATCTATATTCTTTCTTTTCCCTCTATTGCAAAGCCAGTATGAGATCTTTCATCTAATAATAACACTTTCGTTGTAGTTCCGCAATGCTGAAGAAATAAAATCTGTTACTCCTGCTGAAATCAGAACAGTTGTCAGCATATGTGGGCAGCAGTGGGTGAGGCGCTTTGGAATGTAAGGCATATAAAGTAAATACCAAACTCGAATGTATTATAAAGTCATTGTTGACATGGGAGAAATTTTATGTCAATAATATTTATGAAGATATCTGAAATAAATTTCTCTGTGATGGAGATGAAGAGAAGACTTTCTCTAAGATGAGGTCAGTCAGCAACATGGTGAGACCCTGTTTCAAAACAAAAAATAAAAATAGGGTTGGGCGGTCTAGCTCTGAGGTATGATACCCTGGGTTCAATCCTTGGTAACAAAAAGAAATAATCTGGCCGGGCGTGGTGGCTCACACTTGTAATCCCCGCGCTTGGGAGGCTGAGACAGGAGGATCGCACTGGTTCGAAGCCAGCCTCAGTTACTTAGTGAGGATTTCAGCAACTTAGTGAGACCCTGTTTCCAAATAAAATATTAAAAAACGGTCTGGGAGTATAGCCCGGAGGTAGAAAGCCTCTGGGATCCACCCCCAGTACCACCAAAAAAAAAAAAAAAAAAAAAAAGAAAAAAAAGAAATAATCTGGATACATTTTTATGTTAAGCTAATTTTAACACCTACTTTGTTCATCCTTCTGCTTCTAAGCATGCCCAGATTCCTGCAGGCCTATGAGAAATAGCATCCTTGATAGTAACCTTTTCAAGTGACAGCAACTTTCTTTTTACACAGGGATACTGAAATCATGGGATTATTAAAGAGTATGATTATGACTATGTGTATGTGTGTGTACATGTGTGTGTGCTTGTACAAAGTGGGTAAAAGTTCATTTTTCTAGATGTATTTAGCTTGGTTATTTAAATTATCTCAAAGTTTTTACTATATGAACTAATATTTTAATCTGGGCTGTAATAAAACAACTAGGTAGTTTCAAATATTGTATAGATTAGGGAAGTAATCAGACATACAGAAAACAAGATACAGGGAATAGAAAGATGTCATTGTTTATTTAAAATGTTTGTGATCCTGAGTTTTGAACTTAGGGGTGTCCTACCCCTGAGCTACAACCCCAGCCACCTTTTACTTTTTTATTTTTTCATTTTGAAACATGGTCTTGCTAAATTGCCAAGGTTGGTCTCACACATGCAATTCTCCTATCTCAGCCTTCCAAGTACTGGAATTATAGGCACGGACCACTGCACCCTCAAGGTATTTTATTTAGAAGAGAGGAGAAAGATAGCCAAATTAAATAATAAGAATTCTTAAAGGTATATTTTTATATTTATGCAGGAATGAGATGCAGAATGTTATCATGAGCCCCTTTAGAATTTATAGTTTTGCTATTTTTGCTATTATGGTATATATTTTAATTCACAAAGATGAGGTGAACTTCAAACTTCTTCCTGTAAGGAAGATGAATCTAATCTGTGTGCGTGTGGTGCATACCTGTAATATTCATTTTTGGAAGGTTGAGACATGAGGATAGTAGGTTAGAGGCTAGAGTGCAAGGCAATTTAGTGAGAACTTGCTTCAAAATAAAAAATAAAAAGGGCCTAGCTGAGAGGTAAAATGCCCGAGCATTCAATCTCCGGGACCAGAAGGGAAGAAAAAAATGTCTGAATCTTTTTGTTTCTTTTGTTTGTTTGTTTGTTTTTTTGGTGGTACTAGAGGTGGAACCCAGGGGCTTTTCTACCTCTGGGCCATACTCCCAGATCTATTTTATACTTTATTTGGAAACAGGGTCTCACTAAGTTTCTGAGAGCCTCACTCAGTAGCTGAGGTTGGCTTCGAACCTGTGCGATCCTCCTGTCTCAGCCTTCCAAATGCTGGGATTACAAGTGTGTGCCACCACGCCCAGCCCCTGAATCTTTTTGTTTCTACATTCATTAATTTCACTTATTTGATTATTTATTACCACTACTGACAAGCAGACCCCTAAAAATTCCCAGATGAATTGGAGAGAATTCCTGCCCTCATGGAAACCAAACTAGTGGTAGGAGAGCTAGATAAATAAACAACAACAACAACAACAACAACAACAACAACAAACAACTGCATATAGGCTGCAACAGAAGCATACTCAGAGTGTGACATGAGGATTCCACATGAGGGACAGGATTGTGTGGCAGTCAGGTAAAATGTTACAGAGCCTGGGCACTGGAGCAGGATCTTGGGTAGACAGTAGTGCTAAGGTCATTCTAGCCAAAGGAGAGAGTTAGGTCAGATACTAACACCTGGAACACTGGCAGTTTGAAGGACTCCTATTATCTGGTGAGGACTGGCGCCTGGAGGTGGGGGAGCAGCAATAGAGATGCACAGGGAACAAAGACCACTCTGCACCTCATCTCTGGCATTGTTGAGTTTTCTGTAATGGTGATAGAAGGTTTTAATATCCTCTGGCCAAAAGCTTTCTATTGTCCCTAGAAGTTTAACCTGAAATAGCACTTCCACTTGATTCTTGACTTGACATGCACATGTGTGGTAATATCAAGTCTCTCCTTCCCCTATCCAGGCGCAGTAAGCATAATTAATCAATATCACACATGAATAAGACGGGAAGGGCCGACAGGTATGTTCTGTACTTACTATTTCCCCAGCTTACTAAGGCTTTGAACAGATAACAGGGATAAGTGTCTCATTTAGGGCTCTTTCCAGTTCAAATGACATAAAATTCAATCCAAACTGACTTCAGCTAAAAAAGAACAAATTTGCTCATATGACTTGAAAGTACAGTGATAGTGACCCTCCAGGAATAGGAGATTCAGACTCAAATGTCTTCAGCATCTGCTTTTCCTTCTCCTTGTCTTGGACGCACTTCTTCGGTGTTGGCTCTGTTCTCCAGCACGTTTACTCTGTGGTGGTGGCAGCTGACATTTTTCTATGTTCAACTATGGCCTGGGGGTGGGGGAGAGGGAGAATAAAAATCCTGACTAGTTGCTTTGGCTACCTGGGATGCAGACTGGTCAGTGGAAAAAAGAACTGTGATACAAGCTAGCTAGGTCTAGGTAGTGTTTGTGTGATGATTCATCTCCCATGATGAATGCTGGCACCATGACCCTGTGTAATTCCTTTGCCAAGTCTACCCTGGGCCTCCTCTTCAGCTACTCCTCCAAGTATCAGCTCCTAGGGCTTGGGTTCTTCCTTGGGAAACCCCAATCATTCCCTTTCCCTTTTTCTCTATCCAGATCTTTTTTTCCAATTTCAAGGGAATCCTTCCTCTTTGAAGCTTCTTCAGAGACACTTAGGCTGGGTCTTAGAACCCTGTTTCCTGAGAATTTAGAATTTTACAAAATAAAGGCATAAATACTCATAGTCCATATTTATATGCTCCTATGTTGTTTCCTCCTGGGATAATAAGTAAGTGGCAGATCTTCTTACAGTGGACGGGAGGGAGGAGAGAAGTAATCAGAAAATATATAGTCATAATTTAGATTTCAAAATATTAACTGATTCACATTTGTAATGATATTACAAATGTATAAGACAGAAAGTTCTTTTATTTCTCTCTCTCTTTTAAGATCTGAGGAGGCAGAGACCACTGGCAAACAAGCTAGTGATTGAGTGGGCCTCACAGAAGATGTGTAATGTAAATTAAACTTTGACAGGTATAATATGCCACCCTTCTTATTAGCATAGAATTTATGTCTCAGTTTCAGCTAAGTAATTCCCCTGTTCTAACATACAGTAAAGTTATAAAATATTTTGTGTTTATAATTTTGAATTGTGTACATGGAACATTGATTGCTAAAAAAAATGTATTAGGCTCTTTCTGTTTCTTCAAAGAGTATACCATTTATTAGCGTGTTGTTGTTGTTGTTGTTGTTTTTGGTACAGGGACATTCTATCTCGAAGATACCCCCCCAGCCCTTTTTATTTTTAAATCTTGAAGCAGGGTCTCACTAAATTGCTGGTGCTGGTATCAAATCTGCAATCCTCCTTTCTCAGCCTCCCAAGTACTGGGATTACAGGCATGTACAACTGCAGCCAGCTCATTTATTAGCACTTATAAGTAGCACATATAATTTTCTTTAAAAAAAAAATCTAGCAAAAGAAATTCAAGTAACAATTGGATTCTTCACGTATACTCTTTAATAATGCCTCTCAAAGGATGTATGGAATTAGGCTCTAACCAAGACAATAGGAACTGCTCTTAGTACTCAGTACAGGGCTCATTTAATTCAAAAAATTTGAAAAACAGTGACAGAAGAGCTGAGAAAAAATAAAGGCAACTGTGATTTCCAACAGAATGAAGTCTCTAGGACCCTTAGCTGAAGGATAAAGGATGGCGCTGTGCTGCTGAAGCTCGGAGTCAGGGGTCAGGGGTCAGGGGTCATTTGGCCTGTGCAGAGCATGGGGGAAGGGTGGGGAATTCTCTGTTTTTTTCTCATCCTTCAGTTCTCCACTTCTCTGCTCAGGCTTCCCCTTGGTCACACCCACCTGGAAAACAGTTCACAGGGAAGCCTTGGAAATGTTTTCTGCTAGTATGGTGGCTCACACCTGTAGTCCCAGTACTGTGGAGGCTGAGACAGGAGGATCATAGGCAGCCTCAGCAACTTAGTGAGAGAAACTCTGTTTCAAAATAAAACATAAAATAGGGCTGGCGGTGTACCTCTGAGGTAGAATACCTCTAGATTAACTCCCCAATACCATACACATACATAAAAAAGAAAGAAAGAAAGAAAGAAGGAAGGAAAGAAAGAAAGAAGAAAGAAAGAAAGGAGAAAGAAAGAAAGAAAGAAAGACAGTGTTCTGGGATGGGTAGTCCTGTGTGACAATTCAGAGGAAGGGAAAGAAGAGTCAGAAATTGATCCAGTGAAGCAAGAGCAAGTAGTCCTAGCACTCTGAACTCTCATAAAGTATTTTTAAATATTCATTGTTGTTGGGCGTGGTGGCGCACGCTTGTAATCCCAGCGCTTGGGAGGCTGAGACAGGAGGATCCCACAGGTTCGAAGCCAGCCTCCGCTACTGAGTGAGGCTCTCTGTAACTTAGTGAGACCTGTTCCCAAATAAAGTATAAAATAGGCCTGGAAGTACAGCCCGGAGGTAGAAAAGCTCCTGGGTTCCACCCCTAATACCACAAAAAAAAAAAAAAAAATTCATTGTTAACAAATCCTGATCTATATATTTCCTGGAGTCTATAGCAATTTATACTGGAAAATCAAAGTAGTTTGCAATGGCTTCTATAAATAAAATACTTGAGGAATTAAACATTAAAGTCAGGACAACTTTATCCCAAGTGCCAGTTACCTCTGTCAGTTCATATTTTGAATTGATGTTAGGAATCCTATAAGTTGGCTGAGTTCAGTCAACACTGTTACTCTTTTTTTTTTTGGCGGTACTGGGGGTGGAACCCAGGGACATTCTACCTAGGAGCTACACCCCCAGCTCTATTTTTTATTCTTTATTTTGAAACCGAGTCTCACTGAGCTGCAAAGGGAATCATTAAGTAATTGAAGCTACACCTCCAGCCCTATTTATTATTCTTTATTTTGAAACTGAGTCTCACTGAGTTGCAAAGGGCCTCACTAAGTAGCTGAGGCTGTCCTCGAGCCGCGATCCTCTGGTCTCAGCCTCCCAAATGCTGAGACCATTTATTATTACTCTTATTATTTTACTACTCTTATTATTTTACTATATTATTACTCTTATTATTTTGCTATATTAGGGATTGAATTCAGAGGCATCTTACCTTTGAACTACACTCCCAGCCCTATTTTATTTTGAAACAAGTTCTCACTAAAGTTGCATAGGGCCTCCATAAATTCTGAGGTCTACGATCCTTCTGTCTCAGCCTAGCAAGTACTGGGATTAAAACATGTACCACCAAGACTGGCCAACCTTATTTTTAAGATCACTGCCTGGATTCCTTGGCCTTTTAAATGAATAAAGTTCCTAGATCTGTACCTTGAATTGTCCCTTTTATTTCATTTGGAGTACTGAGAATCTTCATCACTTTTCTCGTTAACTTTCTATTTATCCTTTTGAGGGTTGCTAAGATTTGCTTATACTATAACTTCAGTGATATTTTCCAAAATGAATTTTGATTTCAATCACCAAAACTATACCGCACAGGTTACGGCAAATATTTGTGCTCCTTCCTTTAAAGCCTCAGCCTGGCTGGCGCCACTCTCTAAATATAGATGAGGATGAACAGAGTAATAAGGCAAGACTGCACAGTAGTTTCTCTAATAAATTCTTCAATACTGTAACTGCAGAGTTGTCTTTTGAAGGATTTAACCTCAGGTGACAGAAACTTTGGAAATATTGGGAAATGTCCACATTCTAAAACATTCTCTGTGTTAGAAAAATTGTAACACGCTTTATGGTATCAAGGAGATCCAAATAAAAGATTTCCCCCATTTTCATTCCCCTAATTTATAAATTTCAGCATAATTTTTTGCTTGTTGTTGTTCTGAGGATATTGATTGTTTATTGTATTTCCACTGATCCTAGAACTAATCTTTTCCCCTCTTCTCCTGTAAAATGGGGCCTGTTTCAAGTTTAACTAAGAAATGCTGGTTTTTATTCTATTAAAATTTTAAGGTAATGATAATGGAGATTGAAATAGATTATGTTAAAAAGAAATATGTAAGTTAGAGAGCTTGAATTTAAAATTAATGAGAAGCTGGATGTTTCAGGGGAAAAATAGCAGTGAAAGAAAGATACCTCTTAATAATAAAGAGAAGAGACAAGCTTAAGGCAAAGTTAAATTAGAGACACTAAACATTTTATGGGAGAAAGAGGCAAGATGTGCTTTTGGAACTGGAAAAATACTGGTTAACTTTTAGTTGTGATCACACTTTGGTAGTGTCTATGTGAAGCAAATGTTTTGGCTCTAAACTTGTTTCTGCCATTTTTTTAATGTTTTCTTCCTTCATCAACCTGAAGACAGGAGAAGAAGGCATATTCTGATGGTCTAATGGAGGTCAACCAGAAGACTTTCTGGGTCTTAGTACCATCAATCATTGAGAAACAATTTCATATCTTTCAACTAAAAAATTCCTTTTAGAGCACACAACAAGTCAGAATTGGGGACAAGTTTGAAGAAAGTGGTCTTAGTGTATTTTGCAACCCATAATCTATTTATTACATAAGAGAGTGGTGTTGGATAGGGTCCGTGACATCATTAGAATGTAAATATGTCTGCTGTAGCATAAATGAAACAATACTGATTTTTTTTTCATTTGAAAATTGTTCTAATGGCATCTTCCCATTCATTTTTTTTTCCTCTGAAGTGACTCTAATAAATTTAATTTTAGGAAAAGTATAAAAAGTTTTAAAATGTCAGAACTTAATATTCTCCACTTGCCACTTTTTAAAATTTTATTTTTGGTATTGGGGATTGAACGTAGGAGTGTTTTACCTCTGAACTACATACACTCTAGCTCTATTTTATTTTGAAACTAGAAAGTTGTATGTCTTGCTAAGTTGTTGAGGCTATCTTAGACCTGAGAGCCTCCTGTCTGAAAACACTAGGTGCTCAAGTTAGTTTGATGAAACTTTATACCAAGAATACTCTTTAGCATCCTGGAATGTTCATGTAGAGAAGGAACTAAAAGTTTTTATTTTAAAAATGAGAAATGTGGCTGGGCGTGGTGGCACACGCTTGTAATCCCCGCGCTTGGGAGGCTGAGACAGGAGGATTGCACAGGTTTGAAGCCAGCCTCAGCTACTGAGTGAGGCTCTCAGTAACTTAGTGAGACCCGTTTCCAAATAATAAAATATAAATAATAGGTCTGGGAGTATAGCCTGGAGGTAGAAAGCCTCTGGGCTCCACCCCCAGTACCACCAAAAAATAAATAAAGGTGTAAAAATGAGAAATGTGAGATATTATGATTTCTGCAAGGTGACACAGAAAAGTACAATGAATCCATAATTAAGACCAGAATTTCTTGGTCTCCCAACTTCCAGACCAGTGAATCTTCCACTATACCATTTTGAATTGATTGTGAATTAAAAACCATTTCATCTTGTAATTCCAGCATTCGGGAGGCAGAGACCAGAGGACCCCAGTTCACTGACAGCCTCAGCTACTTAGCAAGGCCCCTTGCAACTCAGTGAGACCCTCTTTCAAAACTTAAAAGGACTAAAAAATAGGGATAGGGGTATAGCCCAGCCCTACATCCCCAGCCCTATTTTTTAATTCTTTATTTTTTTAAATTTATTGTTTATTTTTTGGTGGTACTGGAGGTGGAACCCAGAGGCTTTCTACCTCCAGGCTATACTCCCAGACCTTTTTTATATTTTATTTGGAAACAGGGTCTCACTAAGTTGCTGAAAGGCTCATTAAGTAGCTGAGGCTGGCTTCAAACCTGTGCAATCCTCCTGTCTCAGCCTTCCAAGCACAGGGATTACAAGCATGGGCCACCACGCCCGGCATTTTAATTCTTTATTTGGAAACAAGGTCTCACTAAGTTTTGGAGGGCCCAAGTAGCTGAGGCTGGCCAGGAACCTGTCATCCTTTTGTCTCAGCCTCCCAAGTAGTGGGATTACAAACATGCGCCACCAGGCCCAGCTCTCCTCAGCCCTTTAAACTTACACTATCTATGTATAGTCACTTCAACATGGGGCTTACATCTGTGTTCTATTTTATTTATTTATTTTTCCTTGTGATATTGGGGATGGAACGTAGGGGCCTTCTATGTCCAGGCTACACTCCCAGACCTATTTTATATTTTATTTGGAAACAGGATCTCACTAAGTTGCTGAGAGCCTAAGTAGCTGAGGCTGGCTTCGAACCAAGAGCGATCCTCCTGTCTCAGCCTCCCAAGTACTAGAATTACAAGCACGTGCCACTACGCCTGGCTGTATTTTATTTTAATGTTTTTTAATCAGTATTCCCACACAATATAACGTTCAAATACCTGAGACATTTTGTTTAGGAAGAAATACTGGCTTAACCATCTATTATTTGATATTCTATAAAAAAAAGACTTCCAACTTTATATGGGCATCTCAGTGGTTAGGACAGGTGTTGACAGTCTGTAAAAGAACTGCCAGAGACCAAGTTAGGAAAAAAAAAAAAAATCCCCCACAAAAAATCATTGACCTTGTAAGCGGCAGCCTTGGGTTAAAGTTCGCAAAGTCTAAAGATGGTTAAGACTTTTGGAAAATGAAAAGATGCCCCGTTCAAGACCTCTACTATGTTCAAGGCCAGAAAGACAGGAAAAAGAAAAAAGAAAAGAAGCGCTGAAGCTGAGCCAGACCACGCTGCAGCGCCTCCCTTGGGGACCCCTACCCGACCCCGGGCCTGCCCCCCCCCCCTAGAACCCGCCCGCCGAGGACCCCGGCGCCCCGCCCCGCCCCCCTCCGCGGCCGCCCGGCCGCTATTTATAGGCGGCGCGTCACTGGCGGCGGCGGGTGACGCGCGGGCGGGCGGCCGGGCGGGCGCGGGGGGCGGCCGTGGCCTCTGCGCTGCCGCCCCGGCCGCGGCCCCGGGCCTCCGCGCCCCGGCCTCCCAGGAGCCGCGCGCGGCAGCCGCTCCCACGCCGGGCGCCAGCCGGGACGCGGCGACTCCGGGCCGAGCGCCGCGCAGGTAAAGTGTCCGGAGCCGCCGCGCGCGGGGACGGCGGGGGACGGCGGCGGCCTCCCCGACGGGAGCCCCTCCGCCGGCCCGCGCGCTGCTGGAAGCCGGGAGGGCTGGAGCGCCGAGGGCGAAAGAGAAACTCGCGGGGCGCGAGTGACTCGCGGAGGCTCCTCCCTAGAGGCCTGCAGGACCGAGACCCCCGCCCGCCGCCCTCCCAGCCCCCCCGCCCTCCTCCCCTCCCCCACCCTGCCCGCCCGCCTCCCGGCGCCCCGGCCTCGGTCGTCCCCGCCCCGCGCTGGGAGGAGCTGGCCAGGATTTGGGGGACGTCCCGGGAAGCCGAGACCCGCTCTGACACCCCCCCCCCCCACCTCGGGCAGGAGAGAGCTTGCTTCTGGGCCCCTCGCACGTGGCAGGCAGGCAGAGGACTTGCTGTGCCTTCTAGGAAATTGCAATCGATTTGTAATGCACTTTCGCTAATTGGGAGTTCAAAATTAAACTTTAATAAAGCATTTGTGTCGTCTCGTCTAATTGTGAAAGCTTCCATTCGTCCTGGTAGATAGACTCTTAAGTCTCAAGTTAATGGCGCTAAACTATATTTCCGTCCGCCCCCACCTCCCACCCCCAGACTATTCCGTCAGCGTCTTAGGCGCAGCTGGATTTCCGTAAGGTACAGATGTTGCTAATGGCAGCTTAAGCACGGATGGGCAGATAGCATACGGAATGCAACATGTTGCCATATGGCTCCTTTAGCCTTTCACCTCCAGGGATATCAATCACGTATATTCTGGGAGGAACTTAATGACTCTCTGAACAGCGAAATGAATTACCTGGTACAATTTATATCCCTTGACCTGATACGTTATAACAACAGGAAGATAGCATCTCACAATTTCTGTGGTATAAATTGAGTTACAGAGCTACATTTCAAATTCTGTAACATCTATATTTAGTTTGAGAGGCCCTGTCAAATCATTTTGTCTGTAAAATCTGTTTCTGGATTGCCCCCATCTAAATAATGCAACATTTAACAAAACTGTAGTCTTGGAAATTGCTAATCACCCAATTAGTAACTGAGAATATTGAGAAATGAAAAATAAGAACTTCAGAGCTAGTTAACTAAGAGCCATCTTCAGGAACACTGTACTTCTAGACCAAAAAGTCAAAGGACTCCTAAGAAAAATGTGTTCTCTACTAGTTACTTCAATGTAACTGATAAACCCATTTATTCACTATTTAAAGTTTTCCATCAAAAAGTTCCACAATTCCTAACTGTTGGAAATTAACTGAAGGAATACAATTCTAAGAAACACAATATAAGAAATCTAAGTCCCCCTCTTTGGTAAACCAATTTCTATATACCCACTCCCTATTCATTATTTGTGTATCTCAACCTGAATCAAGTCTATGGTGGTACTGATAGCCATTTTTTTCTTCCCAATATGTCAGTGACAGCATTCTGAAGTCGCTGCTTAAATCCAAGATTCAGTAATATATCACAGGCCTTATTTTAAAACATTCTGGAGACTAATGAAATGTTTTAATCGATTGCCTTTAACCTCAGATAGAATATAAACATGATTCTTTTACTGTATCCTTTTATTTTTCATTCACTAATGCATATAGATCATACAGAAAAACAAGCAATAACTTATGGGCAAAAAAAGTGCAAAATAACATTGAAAGCTAGAGACACAAAAGTTTTTGCTTAATATGTAAGTTCATTAAAGTGAATCGATAGACTACAGACTAGCAAAATACATAAAATACTCATGAACAGTCAAAAAGTATTCACTTTTAGTTGTACACACTCAAAAGTGTTAATATTTTGAAAGTCTGTCATGGATCACGTCCTTTCATTTTGAAATTATAAGACCATGTTTCTCCTTTCTTCCTTTTATAATGGCTGATGATTTGTTATGTAGTGCTTCAGTTATTTCTATCATTTTGATAGTTATTACTACATAAATTATTTTGTGTTTGATAAATAAAACAATCAGATGGTGCAAATTAAGACATACCTAAGTTAACAAAGATAAACCTAACTTAAGATAAACCCAAGTTATGCAAGCTTATGAGGATGTTTCTGGCAATCCTTTAATAGCTGAGGTTTTGCTTCTCTTTGTAGCATCAACGCTCATGAGTTTTAGCCATGGTCAGTGGTGAGCTTGTCAATAAGGACTCCATCTCCACGACTTGTGGATAGGCTGTGTGTGTGTGTGTGTGTGTGTGTGTGTGTGTGTGCTTTAATCAGTCACACAGAACTTGCCTTATAAAGCTGTTATTGTCAGGGACAGATATTGCAGCCTTTTGTCAAACTCAGTGATTATTAAAGTGTTCCTCCTTCAAAAACCAGGCCAAAAGTCCTTCTGTGCTTTATTTAGGTATTCAAGTCCATTGGTAAATAAAATCCCAAGCTGCATTATTTGCTTCTTAAGTTATAATATTACATGTAGTTCATGAATAATTTCAAGCCCTTTGTAGACACAGATCGTGTATATTTTTGGCATACCTGTATGGTAACAAAAACAAGATTTGTATCCTGCTTCATGACTTTTATTTTAAATGAAGCGCTTTGATGGATGTCCATTGTTACTCTAAATGAGGTGGCTGTCTGCCAAGGCCAGCCCCATAGCCAGAAAGTACATGAAGTGTTATTGCCTACTAGGGAATCCCTTTCTAATTTTTGAGCTCTCAAGTTCACCTGCTTCCTTCAATATTGCCCTTTAATATCGCTAATCTGAGGATTTGTTTGGGGAGTGAAACTTTTGAAAATATATTTGTGTTGGCTAAGAAGATTGTCCCGCAGTGCTTCTGTTGTCTGATGCTATAGGGCCTTTCCCTTGAAAAGGCAAGTTTATTCTAACTGATGACCAAGACAGACTATTAGAACTAGGTATATTCTCCATGCTAAGTAATTTTAATTGTGATAGAATCCTAGCTGCTTCTTATTTTTACTCACGAATAAATTTAACATCTTTAAGATAGGCCAGATTTATGTTTTTTTCTCAAGGTAAAATAGGACAAATTATGAGTAGGCATTGGGTTTCTAACAGAATTCTTCAGTGGGGTTGAGGAGACCATCAGGAAAGAACACAGTCCCATTGCACTGGCCCTGTTTGTTTTTTCAAATCCAAAGCCCACCTCGTTGCATTGGAACCTTACTTCTTTCATAAGCATTTCATTAAAGTTTTCCTAAACTGTCAATCTCTAAATATTTAGCCAGCTAAGTAAGAAACAGTCTTTTATTCTCCCATATATGCAGCTTTGTTTTTATCTGAGTTCATATGAGGGCCATGTAGATATCACATAAAAATTTGACTTTGATTGTCCTTACCTTGACTAAAGACTGACAGGAGCTCCTTAATTAATCTTGTTCTCTTTCGTGTTCTGTATTCAGATATTGAAATACAGTATTTTATACATTTATAAGATTGTGTTTGCATTTATTTAATTTATGTTTCTTTTTTTAAAGCATGTAGCCTTGAATGTTTGTTCTACTTTTTTTTTTCACATCATTACTCTGATACTGCTTGATGTAACTTGATTAGCTCCCTCCCCAGTCATGATTGGTAATTAAAATAGGCATTAAAATTAGTCACTTAGCAATTTTGCTGTTCAATTGGCAATTAAATTACTTAATTGCAATTAAAGTCCTAATTTTAATTGGCAAAATGATAGATGTAGATTTAAGATAATATGTATAAATACTTTAATAAGTGTCTATATAAGGATTACTTAATTACTCAACTTCAAGTTTATGCTGTTAACTTTAGAACTTTTAAGTGAGCAATGAAATTTATATTACATCTATTCAAAGGATATGGTAATTAGATTTATTACTTATCACTATAAGGGTCCTTGCTATAAGTTACTTTTGTAGTGTTAAAATTGTAGGCTTGATAATTACAGAATTATGATGAAGGGACTTACATGTCTTTGTCATAATATATAAGTACTTTATCTTCATTTCTCATTAAATCGAGAGGTTCCTATCCACCAATTGATTTGAGGAAACAAGTGATTATTTCATGATGAAAATTAGAACAAAAGCTAGCCAGCTGTGATTTACATATAAAAACTATTGCAAAGTTTATATGTTATCTATTTTAAGGAATGATAAATAATACTGTTGATGTTACTATTTTTGTTGGCCACTTTTAGATTTTCAGCTATCTTTGCCATTTTCTTAGTGTTTTACAACTTATTTTCAAATCTTTAAAATGTCTTTCAGGACTTTATGCATTTTAATGTCTCCCATGACCCCCCACTGGAATTAGCAATGAAATATGAAACCAAAGTTATACTTCTTTTTCTAATAACAACAAAAAAGAATTGTACATAAACATTGTACATAAGAAAATATTAAGTGGTTAATTTAAAAGCAAATATTTGTGAGGTGGCCACTGTGAGTCAACTACTACGGAAAAGATGATATTTTTATTATGCAAAATACTTTTTGAGTGGCATGAGGTTTACCATATGTTTGATTTTATAATTTCAATTTACAAGGAGATCCTTCTAGAAAAAAGCACTGTTCACTTCTGCACATCTTTACACATTTCTGGAACTGAGTTCTAAATCAAAGTAACAAATATTTTCTTCTTTGCATTAAATGGTTTTTGGTGAAAAATAGACTGAGTAAAACTGAATAAAAGCTATAACAACCGAAAGTGAGAATATCGAGGAAATAATTGACTTGTTCTCTAAGCATCTTATGGGATAGGAACAATTTGATTAATATTCTATTCATGCAAATGAAATGGCAAAAGCAAAACAACAAAAAACCTTTCGATCCTAAAAAAAAATTGCATTTTGAGCAAGATTTTGCAAAGTGAAATTTTCTTCTATCACTAATGTAAAACTACCTGCTGAATGGCAGTGAATGTTAAGAATGAAAATTTGTCCAAACATAATTTAAGATATATGCCTCATTCTAATGCTTAAAATAGTCCCGCCAAGTGACTTTATTATGAAATGTCTTAAAGCTGCCTTAACTCTCATGACATAACAGGTATGTCTCTCACTATATCTGCATTGTAAGGTCTACTCTGAATTTATTTGGGAAGAATAGTGCAATAAATCCCTCGAGAACTCTTTCCCATGCATTAAGAGAGAAAAATCCTATGGGATTACATCCATGTTTGCTTTCTAAATTATACCAAAAGCTCAATTTTATTAAGTATAATCTGCTTAGCCATGCATAAAATAAAATACTTTGGTTTGGATGTGAGTGTATATATTATTTATATTGATTTTAATGAAAATTATTTTCTATACATGTGCCAATATACTGTTTAAGATTTGTTAATGTTATCAAAGATAATGTAACTTTACCTTCCTAAATGCTTTTCTGAGGTCATCTAATTGAGCTTATTAATGGTAATAATAATTTATTTTATTTAGTTTCCAAAGAGGGGTGTTTGCATAAATATGACCAGTTTTTGCTACCATTTATTTTAAATAATTAAGAAAATAGACCATCATGGGATAACTTCACACATGTAGGCATGGCAATAACTTAAAGTTATATCAGACACTGGGGCCAGAAAAAAATCATTGTCATTTTAATTGAGTTATTAAATATGTTACCTGAACTATTTATGTGTAAGAACCCAGAAGGGTTGCAGTCATATAAATGCAAAATTTCAGTTTCTTTTAGCCTAAAGCATCGTTTTAACATTTTCTGAAAGGTTGTTCAATTCTACATTTTTATTCCATTATATGTGTAATTAAACCTCTGTGCACAAAAGCATTCTCGTATGTACTAGCAAATACACCCACAGGAATCCTCTTCTAAACTATAATTTATTTAAACATGTAATCATAGGATTTTAAAACACGCTTTCATTTTTCCAAACTATATGCCAATTTGAACTGCTTGGTGATAAAATAAGAGATTTTATTACCATTTAGATTTTCTCCCCCTGTGACCTAACGGTGAGTTAAACCTGGGCAGGAGGAATAAAGAAGATCTATTGTGAACCTAATCCTATGTGTTACACTGTTTTTCTTTTAGAGAAAGTAGAAAAGAATAAAAGATTTGTAGTTGTGTATGGATTCTAGCACAATGAATATTTGGGCCTGCAGCATTCTTTCCTAGGGCTTAGCACAAGTAGTAAATAGCTCTCTGTGTGTGTGTGTGTGTGTGTGTGTGTGTGTGTGTGTGTGTGTGTGTCTCGCGCTAGCGCTATATTCTCTTGAACATTGTGGAGTCAGGCCCCCTACTGACAGGATCAGTCAATTACACACACTGGCGGTGCTCCTGAGACCGTCTTCTCACAATCTAGTGGGGAAAACAGTTGTCTGGAGTTTTGAGCATGACCCTTCTGTACACACTTTCTTTGGTGTGTGCTGGATCGTTTCCACCCCGAGCATATCCGAGTCCTATCCCAAACCTCACCTCATCTCAAGAAGTAACTCATCAACAATTAGTTTATAAGTGGGTTTATCAGTCTTGCATCCCGGGCGTCTTCCTAAGAAATAGCAACACTTCTGCAGAACCAGAATTTGACTTTGAACCGAAGGAGAAGTCTTACACAGACGGAAGAGGGGAAAGTCTCCCTTTTCTCTCACTTTGCTACATTTAGCTAATATTTAATAACTTCATTTTCCATTAATTATTTTAATAAGCTGCTGCCTTTGCATTTGAGGCACATCAACACTCGAGCAAAGGCTGTTATCAAGAAGCCCTACTCGACAGTAGGTTGCTCCCAAATAGCTCGTCACTGGATCGCGTTTGGCCTCGGTGGAGCTCACTCTAACAATTCCAGGACACTTTCCCAATCTCTGGGAAGGAGGTTTTCAAATCGTCCCCAGCCTCAACCCAGCCTCAATTGAATGTGTCTTTAATGGCAGTGAGGGTGGAGGAGCATACTGAGGGAATGTCTACTCAGACATATCTGTGTATGGAAGGTTGTGGTTACAACCTTAAACTCCCGTCCCCCGTTTCCCTGGGATTATATTAAAAAATCATAACTGCCACCCCAGTGTGGCTGCGCTTGAGTTTCCGACTGCCTGAAAATAGCTGCCGGGAACCTGGCCCACCGCGGGGATCAAGGAAAGCTCCCCTGGCCGCGCCCTGCTCCCTCGCGGAAGGGAAGGGAAGGGAACCCGGGAGGGCGCCTCTGAGCAGGAGTTGCTGCTATTTTGGGCACAGCCTGGCCGGTGCGTCAATGCCTGCGCCCCTGCGTCACCGCCACCCCCACCCCTTTCCTTCTCCCCTCCTCTCCAAACTCTCACTTTTTCCCTTTCGTTCGCGTGGAATCGCTTCTGCCCACGGGGCGCTGACGCTACCGAGCTCACACTAATAAGCTTTTCTTCACCCACCCCCCTTCAAAGCCCTCGCTCACACACGCTCGCCCGCCACCACAACATTCCCCCTACACACACACACACACACACACACACACACACACACACACACTTCCTGGTTTTATTTTACTTTTTTTTTTTTTTTTCCTAGCGCCCACTAGGGCACCGCGGAGCTGCAGCTGCGGCCGCAGCAACAGCGACAGCCACATCTGGGGGAACTTAAGGTGGTCGCGTAGGCTTCCCCGAGGCTGCGGCGTCGAGGTGCCCGCGGCTTTCCCGGGCAGCCGGAGGGCACCTGGTGGCAAAGGCTTTCCAGCCGCCAGCGAGCGGGGGGGGGGGGGGGGTCGGCGAGTGGCCGGCTAAGGCGGAGGTGCCGATTAGGGACCTGCAGCTCCAGAGCCCGGATAGTTCGCCGCTCCTTTCCGCCCGGGCGGAGGTCACCAACTCCCGGGCGAGTTGCAAAGCGGCCGCGGTAGCCTGGAAACCAGCTGCGGCGGGAGGAGCGGACCCAGCAGGGGGTGCGTCCGACCTCTCCCTTCCGGGTCCCAGCCTCTCCCAGCCCCTCGGAGGAAGCCCACTGGGAGGGCCGCCAGCTCCAGCCGGAGGACTAGGAGGGGACTCGCTCCCTCTCCCCAGCAGCATTTCCTTTGCTAGAGAAAGCTCCCTTGCCTTTGAAGGCCACGGAGGGCAGATGTCTTTGACAGCTGAGTCTGGGGCAACTCACACCACCGCAGGGGTGAGGGCACGCTCCCCCATCCCGCCGGGACCCCTGGGGGGGGCTGTACACACACATACACCTTATTTTTTGGAGACATGCCCCCCACCACTTCAGTTCCCCTCATCCTATCTTTTCCTCTCAATTCTAAGATCACAGCTGTGCTAGCCCTTCTGTTTCGGAGGATGGTCAATTTATTTCCCTAAAACTCATAGAAAGGACTTGAGAGTTGGTGATCCCTGGGGAGTGTCGAAAGTTATCAGAGTTGGCAGAAGGTGGGATCGGAGCACCTTTCTGCAGAAGACGCACCTGTTGCCCGATGCTTGGCTGCAATGCCTGCAAAAGAAAGTCAGGCAGCGCTTCGCTCTGATTTTGGGGGTCCCTGAAGGGCTGGGTCTCTGTCTACCTCCTCCGCTTTTACACTGCAGTGCATGCTAGGCCCTCCTTGGACCGCAGGCACAGTAAGAAAAGAAAGGAAAAGAAATACAGGCCCTATTCTTACTCCTTTTTTAGGGAGGACGAGACTGTGTGTGTGTGTGTGTGTGTGTGTGTGTGTGTGTGTGTGTGAGAGAGAGAGAGAGAGAGAGAGAGAGAGAGAGAGAGAGAGAGAGAGAGAGATTATGAATATTGATACGCCAGAAAGAGGCTAGGGATAGGAAAAAGAAGAAGGATGCTCCAGGCTAGGGAAATCCCACTCTAGCCGCCTGGACCCCCTGAGCATCTGGAGCCCTGGGACCTGTGCGTGCACTTCCGCCGCGGGGAGGAGTGTGACGGCGGAGGGTGGGCGAGGCGCGGGCGCTGCCCCGCACCCCCCACCCCGCGCCGCGCCAGGTGCGCGCTACCTGGCCCCCCGGGACGCGCCCTCCGGCCTCGCTTTGTTTTTCCCTGGGCCGCCGCGAGCGGCGCGCGGCTCGGGGGCTGGGGGCGGGGGCCGGCGAGGGGTGGCGGCGCCGCTGCGGGTTTCGCGGACCTGGGTGGAGAGGTCACACCTCTTTCGGAAAAAAAAAAAAAAACCCACCCGAGCCAGCTACCAAGGTGAACGCAGAACGGTTCCCACCTTAAAATCTGCCCTGCTCGTGACGTCAGGTCGGAAATATACCAAAGCGAGCGCGGGCCAGGAGTCCGGGGCGCGCGGCGGCGCGGCGATTGGGTGCCCGGCCGCTGACGCGCGCTGACGCGCGGAGACTTTAGGTGCATGTTGGCAGCGGCGGCGCGAGCCACATAAACAAAGGCACATTGGCGGCCAGGGCCAGTCTGCCCGGCGGCGCGCGCTCCCTTCGCCGTCCCGCTCGCCGCCCCGCCGGCCGCCCAGCTCCGCTCCCGCCCGGCCCGCGGCGCCCCGGCCCCGCGCCCGCGCCCGCGCCGACCCCCACCGGCTCCCCGAGGAGCTGCGCCCCGCGGAGTTGAATGAATGAAGGGAGACGCGGACAACTCCTAAGTGAGTAGGTGCAGCCCGTGCCGCTCTCGGTCTTCTCTTTTCTTTTGCGCGTCTCTTGTCTCCACGTCCGTGGGATTGGTTCTCTGGGGACGGGCGCCGGGGACTCGGGGCGCGAGTGGGACCGAGGACCGGGAGTGGGTGCGCGTAGCCAACTAGCCTCGGGGGGCATTTGTTCGAACTCGGGCTTTGGCATTAGGGGGGAGTTGGCGCTCGACAGAGGCTTCGAGGCTCCTCATTGGTGGACGTGGAAGGGAGCCTCCACAGTTTGGGAAGCTGCGGACTCGCCCGCGGAAATGTGCGCAAAGTTTGTTCTTGGATCAGAATTGTGGCCTCTGGACACGGAGACTCCCAAGTTCTGGGTTTAGGAGGGTAGCTGCTCACAAACCGACAGGCAGAGAAAGTTCTTCAGTTTGTGCGTAGCTTGGGAACTGTGTCACTGCAGCTGGCCAGGACGCCGATGTTTCCCGGGTATTGTTGAGTAAGGGTGGTGTTTTGGTAGAATCTCCTGTTACTAAGTTGCGTGAAATTTCTGGTTTTGACATATGCCATCTTTGTGTGTGTGTGTGTGTGTGTGTGTGTGTGTGAGAGAGAGAGAGAGAGAGAGAGAGAGAGAGAGACAGAGACAGAGAGACAGAGGGAGACAGAGACAGAGAGAAATAAAGAGAGAGAGAGAGAGAGAGAGAGAGAGAGAGAGAGAGAGAGGCGCAATAGATAGGAATATGTAAAGAGTACAGTTATGAAACTGTAAAGCTAATAGAGGGTTAATATCCAGTGCAGACAGATCTTCAAAAGCTGTGGGAGTCCAGACTCTCCTTTCTATTTCCCCCCTCTGGCTAACCTCCTCTTCTTCCTCCTCATCCTGCCACAGTCACCCCTCCCCAGCAAAATTAGGGAGAGAGAGAGAGAGAGAGAGAGAGAGAGAGAGAGAGAGAGAGAATGAAAATATGAGAGAATGAATTAGGGAAGGGCAGAGCAAAAGGAGTGGATGTTTGGCTTTCTTGTTCATGAGTAATAAGATTGTCTATGCTCTAGAATGTCTTCCAAGTGGGACCATCTGAAAATTACTAGTACACAAGAATGCCTTGTTCCAGCAAGTAGGCAGATTGTGGAAGGCATGATGGAGAAGGTGTTCAGCTTGCTGTGCTGGGAAGGGCTTCTAACACTGGTGCCAGTACCCTATCTGCGTATTTCCCTGCCTATGCAACTGACCCACGGTGTTCCTGGAAACACAAGGGTCCCCTCTTCTCACCCCTTGGCCTTTAAAGATGTTTCTCCAGAAAGCCAAGTTTTCTGGAGAAGTGAACACAACTCATTTGCACCCCCAATCTCAGCGCTCTGTTGTCAAAAGCACTTAACAAACCTAGATGCTTCCATTCAAATTGCCTTCTGGGCTGTCCAGGCCTTGCTAACATTTTGTAGGCAGGAGTGGGGGAGTTGTTTTCTTATTTTATATTTTTCACTTATACTTTTTTCCTCCTGCCCAAAATAAAAGCTCATTTTGCCAGGAAAAAAAAAAATCAGGAGTAGGTTACAATGCTATACTTTCACTTGAACTCTAATCTTCTTTTATTTAGGTAGGTCTGAAATAAGCTAAAATGCAAATGTTCCCACCCACACTCTAGAAAGGGGCCAGTTCATGATCTCCTAAGTGTTAAATTAGTTCATGGAAAACCTTTCCTCCTTCAGGATCCTTCCTCTGCAAGGATTTACACAGGGCCTTGAGTGGCATTATCTGTCGTTCCCAGCCATGCCATTTACACATCCATTTTAACTGCTGTTTGGTAAAGGCTACCTGCTCATTTCCATTGAGACATAAAACGACCTGCCTGGTGAGTCTACATATGCCCAGCCAAATCTCTGTTGGGAAGACACCCTGAAACTTCCTGTGTCTGTATTTTAGGGAGGACATTGGATAGGCTGGACTTCCCGTTGCTTTTCTAAAAATCTTGGAAACTTTGTCCTTCATTGAATTACGACACTGTCCACCTTTAATTTCCTCGACAACTCCGGTAACTCGGCTGAAGGTTAGTGAACTTTCTTTCTGCCTTTACCCTCTCCTAAGTCCCCTAACCATCAAGAAACCATGCCACACAGTTTTCTCAGGCAAATCCTGTAACTTAAGGTTACAGAGAACAACTTTCTCATTGTACAAGTGGACTTCATTTCTAGATGGTCCGTTCTAGAAAGATTGCTGAACCCGAGCTTCCGGGAAGAGGCTCATGGTGGGGTGGGGGGTCGGCTGTGTAAAAGGGGTGGAGGGAGGAGGCAATATTGGCGGGAGTGTAGACCCTGGATGGCTTTCCAGCTCTGGATCTTTACTGGGATGGGTTATCTCACCCCCTACGCCGTGGCCTGAATCCTTCCTCGGCTCTCTCTCGCCCTTTCTCTCGCGCCCCTACCCGCTCTCTGACCGCCGCGGGCTGCCGGTGTAGCTCCAGGTGTACCCGAGCCGGGAGAAAGTGTTCAGTTGACCAGGCTGAGTGTATATCACCCTGTTTCATTTCCAGCCATGCCTTGTGTTCAGGCGCAGTATGGGTCCTCGCCTCAAGGAGCAAGCCCCGCTTCTCAGAGCTACAGTTACCACTCTTCGGGAGAATACAGCTCCGATTTCTTAACTCCAGAGTTTGTCAAGTTTAGCATGGACCTCACCAACACTGAAATCACTGCCACCACTTCTCTCCCCAGCTTCAGTACCTTTATGGACAACTACAGCACAGGCTACGACGTCAAGCCACCTTGCTTGTACCAAATGCCCCTGTCCGGACAGCAGTCCTCCATTAAGGTAGAAGACATTCAGATGCACAACTACCAGCAACACAGCCACCTGCCCCCTCAGTCCGAGGAGATGATGCCGCACTCCGGGTCGGTTTACTACAAGCCCTCCTCGCCTCCGACACCCACCACCCCGGGCTTCCAGGTGCAGCACAGCCCGATGTGGGACGACCCGGGGTCTCTCCACAACTTCCACCAAAACTACGTGGCCACCACGCACATGATCGAGCAGAGGAAAACGCCCGTCTCCCGCCTCTCGCTCTTCTCCTTTAAGCAGTCGCCCCCGGGCACACCGGTGTCTAGCTGCCAGATGCGCTTCGACGGGCCCCTGCACGTCCCCATGAACCCGGAGCCTGCGGGCAGCCACCACGTGGTGGACGGGCAGACCTTCGCCGTACCCAACCCCATTCGTAAGCCCGCATCCATGGGCTTCCCGGGCCTGCAGATCGGCCATGCGTCGCAGCTGCTCGACACGCAGGTGCCCTCGCCTCCCTCGCGGGGCTCGCCCTCCAATGAGGGGCTGTGTGCGGTGTGCGGCGACAACGCGGCTTGCCAGCACTACGGCGTGCGCACCTGTGAGGGCTGCAAAGGCTTCTTTAAGGTGAGCGAGGGTGGGCGCAGAGGAGCAGGTGGGGGACCCCTGCCGCTCGGGACCCTGGAGTGAGCTTGTGCCTGGCTGCCGGCCGACCGGCCTCAGTTCATCCCGGGCCGCCCTGGTCTCACACGGGTCATCCGAGGCTGCTCATCAGCCGCCCTCGGCCTTTGCCTGCAGAGTGGGCTTCGGGGTATCTGAGCAAGAGAAACAGAAAGACAGGTAGACCCGGGGTCGCATCCCCCCGCAACCAGCCAACCCGGCGGGCCCCGCCTGAAGTTGCTGGAGCCGGAGTTGGAAGAGGGTCATTTGCATGTGCTAGGAGCTGTCTTCCCTGTTCAGATTGAAATTGGTTATGACAGAGAACCGTGTCTGAGCTAACCAAGTGGAACAGAATTCCCTATGGTCAAATTAAGTGATCTCTTTATTTCGCCATCCTGATTGAATAATCTTATCATTTTAAATAGAGAAGGTCTCCAAGGAATGTAAATAATATGAATGCCCACGGATTTGTATTTACTGAGCGTCTCCTCCTTCTCTTGGCATATAAAACACAGCAAGGAGCGGCAAGGTTAGCTCAAATGTTAACGCTATCAATTTTCTTCTGTCAAATGCCCTGGGGGAGGAAAAAGAAAAGAAATAGAAAGAAAAGGAAAAGGAAAATAAAAAAAAAAAAAGGAATGGTGTATTTGTATTTGTTTGTGGAGAGAGAATGTAGATCCAAGCTGTTCAGGAATTGTCTCTGGGTTATTGGATTTTCAAGAGAAAGAAGTAATTTTCGGCCTACATTACTTCTTTTTTTGCAGCGCACAGTGCAAAAAAACGCAAAATATGTGTGCTTAGCAAATAAAAACTGCCCAGTGGACAAGCGACGCCGGAATCGTTGCCAATATTGCCGATTTCAAAAGTGCCTGGCTGTTGGGATGGTCAAAGAAGGTAGGTCGCAGCAAGCTGCCGGCCCCTCCGTCTGCGCCCCTGAAACCCTGTTGCTTGTACCCCAGTCCCACTTTTCACTTTTACAGAAATTGGAGGGCCTCTGATCCCCCATCTCCCTGCCCCAACCGGGTCTGGCCTACAAGATCTTTTGACTGCCTCCTTGCCCAGCCTCTCCTACAGGAAGCTGCCAGGCCCTCCTCTCTTTTAACTTTACAACCCAGGACCCAGTTGGAAGAAGACATAAAATGAGCCCACATTGTTAATGTGTTTAGTCAGTAAAGGCTTTATAAGCAGACAAGTCCCTGAGCCACTGGGGCTGGCGCCCCAAGGCTGTGGCCTTCCCCAGGGGGAGGAGCCCAGGCGGCAGCTGGGCTAGAGCTCCTGGGAGTGGCGCTAACTGGGCTCTTTCTTCGCAGTGGTTCGCACCGACAGTTTAAAAGGCCGGAGAGGTCGTTTACCCTCGAAACCGAAGAGCCCACAGGAGCCCTCTCCCCCGTCGCCCCCCGTGAGTCTGATCAGTGCCCTAGTCAGGGCCCACGTGGACTCCAACCCAGCCATGACCAGCCTGGACTATTCCAGGGTAAGAGCTGGGAGGGTGGGTAGGGGGAGGGCATCATGTGGGCATAACCACAGATGGGCAAGACGCCCTCTTCACACTCAGCACTAAGCCCCAGAACCAAGGGGGCAAAGGAGGCAAGCCAGGCTCCATTCTTCACATCTCTGGGCAGGTGAGAGGACACAGTTCCTTTAGTGAAAGTGTAGAAGGGAGGGAAGGTGGGGCAGAAAAAGGACAAAAGTACACGCCAGAGTGGTGGACTCTCTGCGAAGCCCATATCCCCCTCACCTTTCTCGCATCAGTACCTGTCAGATGAAAACTTGGGGCTGCACACAATCTTCCCCTGTCTACATTATCCCCAGACCTCCACAGAGATACTGGATTCTTAGTGAAGGATGTGGAACCTGCCTGGGGCCAAGGAATGGAAAGAGAGGGGTGTAAGGAATGGCAAAGGGGTCAGAGATCAAGTGGTCAAATTCCTCTTTTACTTCAGCTGTGAAAAATGTGCGCGCTTTAATTGGAGGCAGTATGTGGAGGAAACCTAGAAGCGACTGCAATATTATTAAGATTTGCAAAGGGCGCCTGAGCTGGAGACCCACTCTGGGACTAGCATGAATGCTAACGTGTCAATTGTTTTGTGGAGATAAGAGTGAGCATTTTCCAGGGCTGGATGGCACTGTATTTAGTCTGTATGGAAATGGTAATTTACATATTTAAAGCAGCGACCTCATAGCACCGTCCCTAATTGAATTAATTGCCCCGGAACATCTAATTTCCTTACTGGTCAGAGAGAAGTTTAATTGTTATAAAAACCTGGCTCCCCTACTAGAAACGGGGTTAGCAATTTCACGGGTTATATATTTTAGAGAACCTCATTAAGTGCTTTTTAAAATGAAATTCCAGTTCCAGGCAAACCCTGACTATCAGATGAGTGGAGATGACACCCAGCACATACAGCAATTCTATGATCTCCTGACTGGCTCCATGGAGATCATCAGGGGCTGGGCAGAGAAGATCCCCGGCTTCGCTGACCTGCCCAAAGCCGACCAGGACCTGCTTTTTGAATCAGCTTTCTTAGAACTGTTTGTCCTGCGATTAGCGTACAGGTAATAAGGAAGGAGGTGATCCAGGGAGGCTGGAAAGGAATCAATAAAGTAAATGAAAGGGAAGAAAAGGGATAGAAAAAGAAAAAATGAGTGAAAAAGCACAGAAGATAAAATAAAAGAAAGAAAAAGGAAAGAAAGGTTAGAAAATAAGAGGAGGGAAGAAGGGAAGGAGTGTAAGCCCCAAAGCCTTGGATGGACCAAATGGAGGTGGGATAGGGGGTGTTCTTGATTGTTATGAAATAAAGCCCCTTTCAAGGTCCACTGGTCCACATTTTATTAACTCTTCAGTAATTAGGTGCCTCTTAAATCCCTCATTTATTGCTCTTCAAGTAATTAGTTGTTTAGCTTTTCTCTCTCTCTTTTTTCTCCCCCCTCTCTTTGGTATTAATTGCAGGTCCAACCCAGTGGAGGGTAAACTCATCTTTTGCAATGGGGTGGTCTTGCACAGGTTGCAATGCGTGCGTGGCTTTGGGGAATGGATTGATTCCATTGTTGAATTCTCCTCCAACTTGCAGAATATGAACATCGACATTTCTGCCTTCTCCTGCATTGCTGCCCTGGCTATGGTCACAGGTCAGTACTGCAGGTGCAGGGCACTTCCCCTCCAGAACTGCCCAGAGGGATGTCCTGGCTTTCCCTTGTCACACATCCTCTCTGGTCCTGACAGCGAACTAATTGCCTTGTTCATTCTTCTTTTGTTTCTGGTTGTGTTTTCTACAGAGAGACACGGGCTCAAGGAACCCAAGAGAGTGGAAGAACTGCAAAACAAAATTGTCAATTGTCTCAAAGACCATGTGACTTTCAATAACGGGGGATTGAACCGCCCCAACTATCTGTCCAAACTGTTGGGGAAGCTCCCAGAACTCCGTACCCTTTGCACACAGGGGCTACAACGCATTTTCTACCTGAAATTGGAAGACTTGGTACCACCGCCAGCAATAATTGACAAACTTTTCCTGGACACTTTACCTTTTTAAGATCTTCTCCATGCACTTCAAAGGAACTGGAAAGAAAACTCAAACTGTCCAGAGGGGCCTGCTAGTCACAAGAGGGAGAGAGCCCCCTGAGCTCAAGCTATCTCCCCATTCTATAAATCCCCTAGCTCCTCCACTCTTAAAGAAAACAAACAAACAAAAACTGTTGCTATTTCCTAACCTGCAGGCAGAACCTGAAAGGGCATTTTGGCTCCGGGGCACCCTGGATTTAGAACACGGACTACACACAATACAGTGGTATAAACTTTTTATTATTGGTTAAAAATCAATGTTCAGAAGAAAGATTGATAATGTATGATGGGAATTGTTGGGCCATGGTTGGTTGTTGCAGTTAAGACAAACATAGTACACACCACACACACACACACACACACACACACACACACACACTCCTTAAGGGGACCCACAAGTATTGCCCTTTAACAAGACTTCAAGTTTTCTGCTGTAAAGAAAGCTGTAATATATAGTAAAACTAAAACTAAATGTTGCGTGGGTGGCATGAGTTGAAGAAGGCAAAGGCTTGTAAATTTACCCAATGCAGTTTGGCTTTTTAAATTATTTTGTGCCTATTTATGAATAAATATTACAAATTCTAAAAAAATAAGTGTTTGCAAAAAAGAAAATAAATAACTACATAAAAAAGGGACAAGCATGTTGATTCTAGGTTGAAAATGTTATAGGCACTTGCTACTTCAGTAATGTCTATATTATATAAATAGTATTTCAGACACTATGTAGTCTGTTAGATTTTATAAAGATTGGTAGTTATCTGAGCTTAAACATTTTCTCAATTGTAAAATAGGTGGGCACAAGTATTAACACATCAGAAAATCCTGACAAAAGGGACACATAGTGTTTGTAACACCGTCCAGCATTCCTTGTTTGTAAGTGTTGTACGTACTGTTGATGTTGATAAAAGAAAGTTTATATCTTGATTATTTTGTTGTCTAAAGCTAAACAAAACTTGCATGCAGCAGCTTTTGACTGTTTCCAGAGTGCTTATAATATACATAACTCCCTGGAAATTACTGAGCACTTTGAAATTTTTTGTTTTTTTAATGTCTAAAATTGTCAGTTAATATATTATTTTATGTTTGAGTAAGAATTTTAATATTGCCATAATCTGTAGTGTTTTTCTTTGTATATTTCTAGTATGGCACACAATATGAGTCACTGCCTTTTTTTTCTATGGTGTATGACAGTTAGAGATGCTGATTTTTTTTCTGATAAATTCTTTCTTTGAGAAAGACAATTTTAATGTTTACAACAATAAACCATGTAAATGAACAGAATTTTGTCTTCTTTCTGAGTCAGGAAGAAAATGAAGACTAAGTAACATTATACAATAGGCAGAACTGGAGATTCATTTGTGATATGGTAGCTATTTGACATCTGAATTTGGAACTGACAAAAGGAACTGGGTAATTGAACTAATTATCTAGAGAATTCAGTATACTATTTTTCTTAAGTAGAATTTTTCAGTCTGGTAATCTCCACTTATCAGAATCATCTTAGAATATATCACTCTTCTGTTTAATTTGCAATTAAAGCTTTCAGTAGAGAAGTTCAGGAGACCAAAAAGCTTTTGAACTTTTGTAAGGTTGGGAGTCTTGTCAAGTTCTTCTCTTAGACACTGTTTAGGAAGTTTTTTTTTTTTTTTTAATGACTCAGGAAGTCAATGCAGATTTGAAAAGTCTTGCAAATTATCTCTGATTTTTTTCCAGCTTTTCCACATATAACTAACTGTTGGCATAGGCCTTAGAGGAAGGGCTAAGCATTTCAGGCCTTCTTAGACTTGGGTTAGTCTATGACACAGAGGGAGGGGGAGACTCAGCAGAAATATTTTTTAGGACTTTTTCTTTCCATCAGTAGATAATAATAAAACACCATTTGCAGTTTCAGAATAAAATTTTCACCTTTTGAGTTTCTCAGATAAGAATTATCTGTCAAGTCCTGGATCTGGTGTAAGCAAGTTGTAACAGGGCCTCTAGGATTCTATGCAGCACCAGCTTTCAGTAAAGAAAGGAAGCTGATGCTGTAGACACTGCTTCCCAGCTGACCTTCCTTTCAGGGACTTTATCCCTGGGTGGATGGGGTCGTGAGTTTTGCCCTAGGCCAGCTGTGAATTCAGAGAGTGCAAGATGGGGAAGATCTCATTCGCTGACCCTGGTGAATTGCAGAAGGCCTCTGGGTCACTGAAATTTACAAAGGGCGTTATTGTTTTTTAAAATGCAGAGTTAGAACAGTAATTTGCTACAAAAGTTCTCAGGTTATACTTCCTCTGCCCCCCTTTTCCTCCTTTTTCTTTCTTTTTTTTTTAAGAACTGTTTTGAGAGTTGGCAAAAAAAAGGGGGGGGGGGAAGAAAAGGCAGGTCCCCACGGGCAATTTAAAGGCATTTTTGCATTCCGCATTTCTCTCTCTCGGTAACGGAGGGGCAAAAGAGGGACAAACATATAAAAGATCAAATATTAACGAAATGTTCAATTCCTGGCTTTCTTGAAAAGCTGAGGCTAGCCATTTCATTTTACCTTCACATCTTATGTCCGCCCAAAGCCACAAACTAATAAGCAGATAAAGGAAGCTCTTTGGAAATGCTGGGAGTCTGCAAAGCCGTCCGCGTACTCTTTCCCAGGTGTCTGCAGCCCGGAGACAATTACATTCCCTCACAGTCTCTGAGAGTTAAACCCAGAAACGAACTCTGGCTGGTCCTCCCTTAAGGAGCGGTGGCGCTACACCCGAGGCTAGTGGGGTGTCAGGTAGCGCTCCTCTGGAGAATTTAGGGTGAATGGAAGGAAGACGGGGCTCTCCTACGCCCGCGCGGGCTGCACCTGCTCGGCGGGGGGGGGGACGTTCAGCTGGGATCCCTAAATTTCAAAGGCCATAGTGCCCTTTTTGGCTTCACAGTCGCTGCTTTCAAACTCCCGACTGCGCAACGAGTTCTTTGGGTACCGAGCCTTGCTCGGGTCTCCTCTGCATCTTCAGAGATTCCGCAGCTGAGCACTTTCCCTTCCTAGTCTTTCTAGGAATAAAGCTCAGGAAAAGACACAGACCACGGTGCATCATCGAAGCCAGGCGTAGCCTGGAACTTCTTTAAAAGGGGATTAAAACTTTATAGTGGAGGCTTCTTATCGCCCTCCTCTCCCTACGTCCTCTAGCGTTTTAGTTCTTGCGTGCCGTTCTAGCGATGGAAAATACATGATCATTGTTTTAACATCATGGCCATTCACTTATCTGCTCTGGAAGAAGGTCTACTTTCAAAGTTCTTGCTTAGTCTCACTTGGAGCGGTTGCCTGGGACGCTCTGACTTTTTGGAGAGATGCCCTTCAAGCATGGAGGGCTGTAGCCTGTTTGTGACCCTTCCTTCTGCAGTCTGGATGACCACCGCAGGCTCTAGGGGTGTCCAGGCAATCTTTGCTGGGACTTCCGCTTTTGGAGCTGGGTGGGGTAGGGGTGGAGGCGGAGTAGAAGAAGTAGGGGGGAAGGAGAGAGAGAGAGAGAGAGAGAGAGAGAGAGAGAGAGAGAGAGAGAGAGAGAGAGGTTTGGCTCTGGGGTCCGGGTTTTAACACCGGCCGGGGGGTTGGTGGCATCCCGCACCGAGAGCTAGCACTCAGGGACCCTCCCTTGTGTATCTTCTCGTGCTCGATTCATCCCTAGAGAATTTGAGTATCCTCTCCCCTAGAAATACTGATTATAAGTCTTACTGGCCACTAGTTCTCTATGTGCACGGAGCCCAACAAAGACACAGATATTCTGGCCAATTTAAGAATGTCACTTGAAGGTCCAATTTCACTTTGCCTTGGCAATCTCTTGGATTTGTCGGTGTCGGAGCGTCGACGCGAACATCCAATTACCTACCTAGCTGTATTTTAAACCTAGGCGTTGGTAGTGAAGGAATAAATACTTCGAAGATACAAACAGATCTGCGAGAGGAAAGTTTTCTTTCCAAATTTCTTTGTAATATTTTGATCACAGAGTTTTTCCGTAGGGAAGAAACCTCGGAGCGCTTCGAGGAGCAGCTTGGGTTGCGCATCTTTGCGCCGCGGGTTCCCAGAGCTGCTCCCAGCTCATGTCCGTTCCCTTTTGTATCCGCCACGCGGCAGCGCCGAGGAGCTGCGGGGAGTGAGGACCGAGGGGCGCCCCGGCCTCCCTCCGAGAGAGAGGGGCTTGTCACCAGGCGGTTTGCCCTGGAGCCACAGCAAAACCGCAGACAGATTCCCTCCAGGTGGAGAGCGAAGGAAGGGTATCTAGTTCTGCAGATTTTAAAAGTATTTTTTTTTAAAGTGTGATCTTCGCGTTTGGGTGTAGGTCTGGACATGAGTGTCTCTAATACATCCTCTCCCCCAAAGGGTCTTTAAATGTTGATTTTCACCCCCACCTGTCCCCGCCCATCCGAGAATCAGAACTCAGGCTTTGCGCGCGCTTTCGGGAATTTCTCAGCGATCCAAACTTCCGGGACACTCTACCCACTAGGATTTGACTCAGCGACGGTTTCGGGTGGGGGTGGGGGGGGTCCCAGCCCACGCTTGGTCTCACCTACCCTTGAAAATAGCTCACCTCGGCCCAACAATCTTCCGTAAAGGTTTTGTTTAGATCGACATCTTTAGTGTAACTCTAACCGGAGCAATCACGCTTCGCAGGGATGAGTTAAGTCGATGCTGGCTGACTTAATTGGTAAAGCAAGATAGGAATTCCGAATAGGTCACCACGTTTTAATAATTCGTTTTTAATAATAAAAGAAACACATGACGATTCGCTTTTTATTTTTACTATTTATTTTTTACTGGAAACCAAAGTTGAATGTTACACATGACTGGTCAGTATGGCGAGACGGTTTGTTACTTATTTCCCGTTAGCCAGTTTCCTGAGCACAATTGGGCGCGACTGTCGGGGATACAGGGTCTTTCCTTGGAGTCTGTGTCTTTCCTTAGGAAAAGTCTGGCTCGGGTCTGGTGGCGCCGGGGGAAGCGGAGGCTGCGCAGGAGAGCGGAGCCCCATCCAGGGCTGGAGGTGCTCGGAGGAGACCTGCGCCCCAGCGCCCCGGCCGAGGCGTGCGCTCCGGGTACTGTCTGCAGATAGTGGCGGATGAACTGGGCAGAGCTGGGCTCCAGCGCTCCCCTCCCCCCCGCCGCCTTCTCACCAGACCCCCGCCCTGCCCCTCGGGGCACTGTCGTGGTGGAAGTCCTCAGATTTCTGGAGCAGACGGGTGTCAGTGTACCGCACCCACGTGGAGACGCGAGCGCTCCGGCTCTACCCCAAGCAATTTGGAGACTTAAGAATTTGAAGGTAGCCCCGTAGACTTTGCAAGAGAGTCCTGAGTAATTAGTACGGCATCTCTCGGTTCACTTTATTTCTTCACCGCCCACTCCATATGCTCCCCGCCGTTCCCGGCTGTTCTTCATCCCCCAGGGCGGAGGCCACAGCCGACTTTCTAGTCCCCGCTAGGTCGGGTCCCGTGCGCTCCGGCGCAAGTACCAGCGTCCTTGAGCGCCCCTGGCTTCTCTTTCCTCCCACTCCTCCGAGCTCTGTCTCGGGTTTACCTGAACATTGAACGGGGCTGGGGCATTTTCCCAAACGACACTGGGCAGAATTATTTTTCTAGTTGCTGGGGAGTATACAGGGGCGGGGCAGAGACACAGGACACAGATCATAAGGTGGTCCGCATCTTGGGAGGTGCTGAGAGACGGTCCCGCGCACCCTTGCCACACGCGTGCTCCACACGTGGGTCCTCCGACCCGAGTCTCTGAAGAGAAATCGCACACGTCTCCGCGCAGCTTTCAGGTCTCCTCGAAGCGCGAGAAACGAGCCCTAGACTCGCGCGCTGAAGTGAGCGCAGTCAAGTGGTCAGATCTGCGCTGCGCCTGAAGGGACTCCGGGGCTGCGGGTGAGCCTCTCGGCTTGTGGTCCCGCGCGACCCTGCGGCTCTGGAAGAGGCCAAGTGCGGGCCAATGGCTGTACTCTTCTTGGCTTAGATGGGCCCTGTTAGTCGCCGGCTCAGTTGAACTGGTTACACAGGCATTTGGATCCTAGGACAGAACAGGAGAGAACATCTTTCAAACGCATTCCTTCACGTTCTTCTCTCCTCAGCTCCCCTCTCCCTCCTGTTTATTATTTCCATCTCCGCGTGTGTTTAAATAAAGTAGGGTTTCCAGGACACGTCCCTCCTGCCCTAACAGATACAGTGCCCAAGTCTCTGCTTGAGACTTCCCTTGGGCAGTAGAGGGTCTCAGAGAGGCTGCTGCAGGCCAGAGAACCCTATCACAGAGCAGTTTTGAGAGGGGCTTCCAGAAGTACTGAGCCTACTAAGATTTCCTGGCTCTGGAAGCTTGGATGGGAGGATTGTGTTGGTAACCTTGAATTACATTGGACTTTTGAGAAGGGTGTGGGATATGGAGAAAGGAGACTTTTCATCAGTAAGCTGTAAGTAGGCCATTGGTTTTCAAACCTAGCCTTGTCGATCGATTAGTGGTTTGTAAAATTATTATAATGGCTTGCTATCAGAAATTTCTTCAAGAGAAACAAGAGCATAAAAGAATAGAAATTATGGGAGCATTGCACACAGGGTAGGAAAAGCATAAGAAGATCAGGTATTGCTTGTTCAAAGTTTTCTTGGGCCACAATTTGAAATATGTTGATGAGAGTAGATCTGGGTTAAAAAGTCTGGCAGCCCTTGCTGATGGAGAGGTTATGTGAGAAGTGAGGGGCCTGCCTTTACTGAGGGGTACCTACACCCACGCTCAGCCATGTGGCCTGGTGACCAGTCCTCTTTCTTCATTCTGTTGTATTGTTGTTGTTTGTTGTGTCAATTTATCCCACACCCCCAAAGACTTCAGCATCTCTTTTACCTTCTAGCCTGTTACCTGCTGGAATCCAACTGGGCATCAATTGGCAGAAAGGACCAGAGGACAAGCTCATATAGCTACTCCTATTTTTTTTCTTTCAGCAACCTATACTTGAGGGTGAGGAGCAAAGAAGGAGGCAGAAGGAAGCCAGAGAGAGGGCAGAGGAGTGAACATACCATGGTCTGCCTACCATGTGCCTCCCTTTCTCATTTATATACCATAACCAAGCACAAGGAAGGAAGCATTTGCTTTTGCTGTGGAATGTGTAGAGATAGGGATGGATACAGTTTAGAACCCATACTGTAAATGACCAGGTGAGGTGGGACTGAGGAGTTGAAAGAGGAAGAGGCAACTGAGAGGATTCATTTAATCAGAATGCTATCGCCCAAGGCCAGAATGGGAAGCAGAGGACTAAAACGTCCTAGAGACACAGAATGCCAAGGTGCCAACAATGATGTAGACAAAAATCATATGAGTGAGAATGAGCAAATAAGAACACATGAAGAATTCTGAAGTGGGGAGATAGGTAGGCAGGTTCAGATGAAAGGATTACTTAAAGAGAGTGTGGCTCTCAGTGTGGGAAGTCCTGGGCTAATGAGAACCACATAGAGGTTCCGAGTTCTCTGATAAAGGAATTACAAGAAATAAACCATTGGCATGGAAAGTTGTATACCCATCATTCCATTCTAGCCAAAGGGCTAGCCAAAGGCAGGGGTGATATGGACTCAAGCCTTGAGCCACTGTAGACTGTAGAACAGGCAGCAGAGGTCACCTTCTATGGTTTCTGAGATTCCTCTTTCACAATAACTGTATCTGTCACATGTGGCAAAGTCAGTTCATATCATACAATCCTCTCAACTCCCTCCTACCAGGCTGGCATTATTATTTCCATTTCACACATGAGGAGATGAGGCTTAAAAGTATTATAAAATGTCTTGGCCTGTAAGTACTTGGAATTACCGGACTTTGAATTCAGAGCCAGGATGTGCGATTCCAGTGCTTTGCTTTTGCTCTGCCTGGCCTAGGGTTGCACCTTCTCTACCACTTTTGGAGAAACTGACTAGGGGATTTCTTACCTGCCCAGAGTAGAGCTCTTGTTGCAGACATGTTCAAACTTCTGGAGGAGGGAGTATTGATATGAAATCATAGTGGGGTCAGGATAAGAGCATAGTGCTCTTCTCTCTGAAATTTTAAAGAAAGTAGGTTCATTTTATTGTTTGTTTCAGTTAATGTGTGAAGGAGCTTGGAGTTTCTTGCTTTGCTGCCCAAGAAAAGAATGGGCATGATTGTTGCACATGTTTATGTCATTGAGAAAGTCATATTAAAGGTAGTAAAGAGGAAAAATGATTTTGTCCTTAAGCTATTTGAATTTTCTCACATTAACCATATGATTTTCAGCCAACTTATAGGTTTCCCATCAGGAAAACCAAATTGTGCACCAGTGACTTAGTTCATTCTGGTCACTTAGAATGAGCAGGTCACTTAGTAAAACTGAAAAACTGGCTGTGCATGAGCCATTTACTTTTTTCTCTATTTCTTCTGAAATTGTGGTCTAAAATACTTGATTGTTATTCATATTTTATCAAAGCGATACTCACAGTCTATCAAATGGTATAACTGGATTTTGTTTAGAGAGTCTAGCAGAAAGTAGCATTTCTTCAGAAGACTGCATCTAACTTGGTATGGTCAAAGGATGGCAAAAATAGTCTTATTATATTACAAAATGTATTACTTGACAAACAAAAGATGGTGGATTTAGGTCATCTGTTTGCTTATACAATAGATTTCGTTCGTTTTTGACATTTAATTTAAGCTTCACTTATCTGAGGGCCAGGAATAGAATAAGTATGTTCTGCATGTCCTATGCTTCCTGTTTTATAAAACTAACTGTCTGCACTTATCTAGAAATAATTCACAATCAGTGGCTTGGGAACAAGGAAGCTTTGTGACATGTTCTGAAAGTGCCTTTCTGAAATGAAGTTCCAACGAGTTGCATTATAGAGACCCTAAGAGAGGTTTTGATTTTTGAGGAATGAAGATGGCTACATTTGCTTTCTCGGTCTTTTCCTTAATAGTCTTCTCTGCATCCTGAATTGATACAGTTCAGAATAAGCTTTCAGAAATCCATACAGATTCTATTCTGTGCCAGGAGTCTGAATTCTGTATACCCATTCTGCTCCAAGCAGTACTGTGCAGAATTTCTACATGGGCCACATGTGTGTGGAAACAACATCGAAAACATTTGACACATCAGTGACTTATTTTTAATGTATCTGAGAAAAATAAAGTCTGCTGCTGTAAAATCTGCACTTGCAGATGTGTTAGCCCTAAATAACCTTTAAAATTGGTCGTGGTGTGGTGGGAGATGTTGGTATTCATGAGTGTTTTGACATGTTTGACATTTTATGTATGGTGTACTGCTCTGTCTTGCATTTTCCCCCAATGGTGCATATTTTCTTACTAAAATGTAGCTTTTGGTGTTTATATTTGGGGACTACGAGTCTGTTTATTGGACAAATGATTACTTATGCAAATAATGTTTCATGACATTAGGTTATTGCTGCTTCTCATGGTATGAGTATGGAGAGAGAAGTTATAAAGAAAAGAGATTTTCAGTTTTTAAAAAAGCAATATATAATCAGATATATTTGATGAATGTTCAAATATCTCATGTTTGCTGTGGCCCTAGATTAGCAAATAAGGGAAAAAAGCAATTCTATGGAATGATTATGCTCTCAGAAGCTGAGGAATTTGTGCACCAGGATCTGGTGTAATGAATAGAGGTTTTGAAGTCAGTCTTAGCAGCATTTATACATGTCCTTCATTCATGTATTTTTGGAAGGAGTAAAAAGATCCTTAGTAAGAAACTGAACTAAGAGATCCAGGTGGTCTTTCTTAGGGTAAATGTATTGTAAGAAAACATATACCTAAATACATATCAGGGGTTTTAACAGCATTCACTGAATGAAATAGGTTTCACATTGTGGTCATCTTCCCTTTGTATAATCTTTTACAATATTTTTCCAGGTTGAACTCAATAAATGAGTTCAAAACTAATCTTTGGTGAAACATTTTTCAAATTTATGAGTACCATGCCACTAAAAGAACTAGCATTTGTTTTTCTGAGTACTGGAAAGGGCAACAACTTTGATTGAAAAGCTTTTGCTACCACATTTTATCTTGTGCAATAAACCCAAGTGCTGCACAAAGTCGGTCTAATGATAGATTTGACTGAAAGTTTTGTACTTCAGAACCAATACATTACTAATTACCTTTTCCTCCTTCAAAGCCCATGTTGCTAATAATGTGGCTTCCCTTTAGATGTTGGTCTCTTTAAGACTGTAACTGACTCTAAGGCTTTGACATTTTCTTGTCCCAGATATTTCTCTTGTTTTTAATCTCCACATGTTGTCACATGCCAGGACAGCACAGTACCTCCAGGTGGGAGGACAAAGGGGCAGCTTCCTCTGTCGAGAGTGTCAGGGCTGCTTTTTCTCTGCTGTGGAAGTTTTATGTGCTCTTTCCTTTGGACCTTGTCCCTGAAGACAAACTCATCACCCCCATGACATACATAGCAATGGTGGTTCCGGGTTTGACCAGAATGCCATAAGTTTACTTTCAGAAAGCAGAAATATTTAATGTCGCTTCTTGCAATTCAAATGGGATCATGAGACCAACTTGTATGCATGTTCTATGGGGAATCCTCTTGGGTATTCTTCTTGACTAACAAAACCTCTACGTCTTTTACATCCCTTTGAGAATCGTCCTGAGCAAAATCTCATTTATAAAGCACAAAACAATATAAAACCTTAACATAGAAGGTGCGGCGCTGTTCTTTTGAAAATATTATTTTGATTTGTAGAGCAATTGGAATGATTATGGTCTGACACTAACAAGATTGTGAATCTCATTTTCAATGTTATGAGTGAGGAAAACGCAAGGCTTTTCTTGACTGTGCAGTGTTTTGTATGCTCAATATTGCTTTCATCAAAATATGTACTGTTGATTCATTCATTACATTTCTTGTCTGTACTTGACTGAAAAGCAAGAAAAAGAAAATCAAGTGCTTGTCTTTCCTTGAGTTAATTTCCCTTAACATGTATTCAAAATAAGCATTCTAATGTAGCATAATGTAAAAGAATTCTGGAATTTGATGATGCTAGAAAAGTTGGTGTGGGTGAGAAATGTGCCATTCATTAGATTGTGAACTGCAGTGTTTGGTAGGAAAGGCAAGGTACGATATACAAGAAACTGTAAATAAGCGTTTTTTTCCTCCTTTTCTGTAACCAGAATACAGATACTTGCATTATGTAGACATATTCATAAATTTTGATGATAACTTAGTGAAATAGGACCATAAATATGGAAACGAGGCATATTATTAAACATATATGATTTTACAATGAACACTTAGTATTTTTAAAAGTCTGTGTTTCAATGACTTTCACTTAGAGAAATCAATCTTCTGGTGCTATGAATAGCTTAATCTTTTTTCTCTAGCTAATAACAATAACTTCCAAAATTGAAGACCAAACCATAGCAGTCAAACTTAACAATCCTTCGATCAGATTACAAAACTGAAGACTAAAAGGAACATGTAACCTGTGATACAGTCCCACAAAATCTTATTTGAAATCTTACTCAGATTAACATAGGCACTGTCACATATGCTGAAAATTGGTTGAAAGGCCATAAATAAAATGGATTGTTATCTAGCAACAAACTGACTTGTGTGTAGTGATTCTGAGGGAGTGCTGTTATAAGGTTTTTATTTAACCTAATTATTAATAAACCTTATAATGGGTGAAGATCATATTAATTACACTTACAATTGGTACTAAGTGGAGAACTTGATGAGACTGAAGAAATACAATGGCACAAAGAGAGGTCAGGCATACACAGAGAAAATAAAGCACTTTTCAGCTGGGAGAGGTGAAAGCGAATATATCTGATACATGTCTCAGCATAACAAACGTGACTGCAGAGAACAAGTGCAGAAGAAACATTTGTAAACTGCTAATGCTCGGAGCAAAGGATAGAGCAAAAATTACGAAGAAATATTCTGTGTAAAATTATCGCAGAAAATCTGATATATTTTTTAAGCTGCATGCCTACTGGCTTCACACCATCAGGAAAGGCAAGGTGGTAATCATTTGCTGTTTAAAGCATTGGCAAGGTAGTAAAAGAATCCCCCATGCATTCCTGAACATCCCAGCACTGGAGGGATCTTGACAAATTAGACAGGTCTCAGATAAGCAAAACAAAAATGGTTAAAGGGCTGTAGTAATTGACTTATGAGGAAAGATTAAGAGAAGCAATTATGTATTAATTGTACAAGTAAAATATACAGCAGAGTGGGGAAGAGAGACAAGAAAACATGTACTATTATTTGGAAAGTGTTAATACCAGTATAGGAGGCAAACTGTTTGGCTTGGTCCAAGTTGGCAGTAATTTTGAAGTCAGGGGAAGAAAAGAAGTAAAGAAGAATTTAGTAGACTATAAAAAAAAATTTACAGTAATGTAAATTGTAAACAATAGAAGCAATTTTGAAGAACTAGTAAACAATATTGCTATTTTTGGAAAATGTCAAAATGACCTGCATAGTAATTATTAGGAAAACTTTTACATTTGAAGGAGGAAAAGGAAGAAAAATCCAACAATTTACTTCAACTTAGAATATGAAGAACTGAGCTGGGCGTGGTGGGCCACGCTTGTAATCCCAACATTCGGGAGGCTGAGACCGGAGGATCGCTATTCGCAAATAGCCTCAGTTACTTAGTGAGGCCCTCAGCAACTCAGTGAGACCCAGATTTAAAATAAAGAATTAAAAAAAATAGGGCAGGGGGTGTAGCTTGGAGGTTGAATGTCCCTCCATTTTATCTCTAGATCCTCAAAAAAAAAAAAAAGAATATGAAGAACTTTATATACAGTTTAAACTAAATATGACACATTCAAATAAAGATCAGAATGATTCTTAAATGATGCTATCCCCAAATTAGGACCATTTCTATTTTGATAGGACTTCTTAGCATTAGACTACTCATAATTCTAAAGTACGGTTATCTTAGTTTGGACAATGTATTAAGGGGATTTAAATATTTCTTTTTAAAATTTTCTCTCATGAAATTGTTCTCATAATAATGTTGATGGGACAAACTTCACTATCAACTTGATAAAGTAAGACATATTCTCATTTTTTATTACTTTCCCCCCCCTGTCATTCCTCTTTGAAACATGGCTCATCTTGGAATGAAACAGAATGAATGGTATGAAGTTGCTGCTTACTGTAATAAGTTATAATAAGCATGCAAGGGAGGTATTACTGAGCACCCTGCTCTAGAAGCCAAGCAAAGGATTCCTTCCAGCCTCAATGAAGGATACAAATGCATTTAAAAAACTCAATGGCAAAAACCAAAAGAGGAATGTGAATGGAAGCACATACGAATCTCCTGGGTTCTATTTTATTAGGTGGGTGGCTTTTCTACACTAGAAAATGCAGCAGCAGTAAGGTGGAGAGATGCAGAAGGAGGGGCTTGTTAACATGAGCTCTCTGTTCTCCATGCAATTGGAAACTGCCTGCTGTCAGGCTGCTGAGAAGCCAGCATATGCAGGCTTCCAGGGCATGCATGCTGCAGAAGGCTGCGTGAAATTATTTCTGGATAGGCTCCAATGTATGATTCCACTGTAGTACTGACTTGCAGTCTGTCTTTATTTGAACTGATATTTCCTGTATGTATCATTTAAGCTTCTAATAGTGAGGAATCACATTAAGGATATGCGCAGATATTTTTTCTTAAGCTACGTAGTGCATGATTTCTGAAGTCTGGTATATTTACTGTGCTGATTGGAAAGAAGAAAGAAAAAAAAAACTCGCTAACATTTGTGTTTACTTTTTTTTAGGCGTTTGTCATTGATTATAGCCTGCACATTACAGCTTGTGATCAATTATATCCAGTTAACATTACCTGTAGTATTTAAAAATTTGTGATAAATATGTTTTATACCAAAACTCTCACATAATTTAAGTTTCCAGATGGTAAATAAAATGTTTGCACGGGACCCTCTTACTCTGATGCAGTAGACCCTACTTATCTTTTTATTATTATTTGTTAAAAAGATTCAATTTTTAAAATTGCATTACCTTAATTCAATGAACTATATTTGCCAAACAATTTTATTAAGTAGAAATGTTTCTGTAAGATTTCCATAGATCTTTCATTTTGTGAATAGTTGCAATTTGTTTTAATTTTAGCAAACTCCTCAGTTTAGAGATTTAATTGAATAATTTTGCCCTAAAAGTGATTGAGAAGAAATTATACTCATAGACAATGTTAGAAGCAAATGTTTATAATGGTTAACCGCACTGCTTTTGTTACTGTGTTAATGATTTGTAGGAATAATGACCTTATTTTTGCAAAATATTAATTAAGGTAAACCAGGTTGCTTTCATTGATGTTTTCTTGTAAGACTAATGACAAACTATTCTAAGGAGACATTTCTGCTGCAACTATTTTTAAATTTAAAAAAATAACAATGTGAGGCGGAGACAGGAGGATTGCGCAGGTTCGAAGTCAGCCGCGCTGGTTTAAGAGACGCTGTTCCCAAATAAAAAAAAGTATAAAATAGGTCTGGGAGCGTAGCCCGGAGGTTGAAGGGCTTCCAGGAACCCCAGTATCACTAATAAAAAACCAAACCAAAACAAAACAAAAAACAAAAAAACAATGTGAGCCGGGCATGGTGGTGTATGCTTTTGATCCCAGTACTTGGGAGGCTGAGACAGGAGGATCATCGGTTTGCAGCCAGCATTAGCTACTTTGTGAGGCCTTCTGCAACTTAGTGAGACCCTGTGTCGAAAATAAGAATGAAAAATAGGGCTGGGTTGTAGCTTGGAGGTAGAATGCCCCTGGATTCAATAATACCCAGTACTAAAAAAAAAAAAAAAAGAAGTCAATGTGAACAAAAGAGGGGTTATTTTTTGTTTTCAGTTTTATAATCAGCTTATTCCAAACAGTTTAAATTCTTCTGATCATTTAAGAGAATGTCGAATCTTTTATTAGTCTATATATTCAGCTTATATCCAGGTTCTAGAATGTTCAGTTGCAAAATCCTTTTATTATTCTAGTTTATTCAATAATCAAGAGTTTATTTCAAATGATATTGAGTTTTTAAAATTCATCATTAATTTTTTTATTCTTGTCATGGCATCAGTATAAAATCTTTTTCCTAACCCTTCAATTTGCATATTCTATCTTTTAGTCAATTTACTCTCTAAATTATTTTGAGATCAGTTTTTTTCCCCCACAAATCTAAGTGCAGTAATTAGAAAAAAACTAGTTGTTTTTTTCTTTCTCTGCTGTTTGTGGTTTTTTTTTTTAATCTATCTTTTGAGGCAAATTCTACGAGGGCTGAAAAGCCACCTTCAAGAAGCTGCAAGTATGCAATGAGAGTGTACGAATGCATTGTCTAGATCCCTTCAATTTCACTTTGTTATTGTGCAGTTTTTCCTTGGGTATAATAATGTTATTTTTAAGGATCACATAACTTTTACAATGTTATATTGTCTACTTTATGAATCAGATTCACTTTTGAGAGAATTAACATTTGTTGTCTTCTTAGGAAGATAAACACGTTTGTTTATGGAATTGTGAAATGGTAAAACTTCGGGTGGTTTCACATAGTTGACTAAGGCCATTTTCTTTTTCCTTGTGGCCAATTTTGTTTTGCTTCCGTTGCCTGTAAAAGACAATGTCTCAGTTAAAGGAAGGGTACTGTGGTCATAGAGTGGGGCTTGGCCAACAATGTTTTAGTAACACTTGAATATGTAGATGCAAACTACTTTGAGTATCCCGTTGAAAGAAATAAAGATTTGCCTTTTAATAAATTCTGGGACTGAGTGAAAATCCCTAGTTACTCAAGAATTTTATCCTGTAGTGCATTAACACATTTATATTCCAGATAAATGTTTCAGAAATGACTGTTTTTAGGCCTACTTTAGGAAGGGCATATTTTGCATATAAAATATTATGATACAGTGACAGAATATTATAGCATTTAGTGAATGATTTAGGGAGTGTTCTCCCAAGTGTGTTTAGGATGCCAAGCGCCGTTAAATTACATTATGTACTTTTGGCTTACTTATACTAAATGTATTTATTTATAGAAAAAGTAGCTCTTTAGATGATTCTTTAACATATGTGAATGACTTCCATTGATTTTTTTTTTTCCAAGGAGTAAGAAGTCTTTAAGTTGGTATGAATGTGATAGTTTTTGACAGTGGTGAGCTTTCTTCCTTAACACTTTCTTTGTGGATTTATAAATAATAACATGTCTTAAAGATGTGCTAAAGAAGTTGATTTTATAGAAATAGAGATTAGAATAGTGTTCACTAGAGGCTAGTAAGGACAGAGGGGAGGGGACAGAGGGAGGCTGGACATATGTACTTAACTATAGCCACATAGCAGGCGGATGTGTATTCTACAAGCGGTTGGATGACTACAGTTCACAGAATTTATTACTTTTTTTGTGGTACTGGAGATTAAACCTGGGGCATTCTACCACCGAGCTATACCTCTAGTACTTTTCATTTTGAGATAGTGTTTCACTAAGTTTGCCAGGCTGGCCTTGAGCTTGCAATCCTCCTGCCTTAGCCTCCTGAGTTGCTAGGATTATGGACCTGTTCCACTATGTCTGTCTAAATTTTTTACGTATTTTATAAAGACTAGAAGAGAAGATTTTTTTTAATGCTAATTGCAACGATAGAAATTTAGAAAGGGATAAGAGTAGAAGTCTGGGGAGTCTGGTGGTGGAGTTAAAACATGGAAAGGATAGTTCAGATGTGAGTGGAGAAGGGAAGAAGGAAGATTTCAGGGGCAAGGAGCCAAAAAATAAAGATAGAAAAGCCGGGCGTGGTGGTGCATGCTTGTAATCCCAGCATCTGGGAAGCTGAAACGGGAGGATCACAAGTTCTCAACCAGTTTCAGCCACTTAGTGAGGCCCTCTGCAACTTAGTGAGACCCTGTTTTAAAATAAAGAATAACCTGGGTGTAATGGCGCACACCTGTAATCCCAGCATTCGGGAGGCTGAAACAGGAGGATCCAGATTCGCAGACAGCCTCAGCTACTTAGTAAGGCCCTTTGCAATTCAGTGAGACCCTGTTTAAAAATAAAGAATAAAAAATAGGGCTGGGGGTGTAGCTCGGAGGTAGGATGTTCCTGGATTCCATCCCCAGTACCGGAAAAAAAAAAAAAAGAGATAATAACACAACAACATATATGTCTGCCGGGAGGAGACTGCATCAGAGGGACCTGTTGGGAAAAGTAGCTGTGTATATTAGATGAAGTCCATCACACAAGGCCCAAAAATCCATTCAAAGAGGAGGTTTCAAAGCTTCTTAACTCAAAGAAACGACAAATGCTTAAGAAAAAGAAAATGCTACTTACCTCTAGTTGATCATTACACATTGTATACACGTACCAAAATGGGATACTGTACCTCCGACATATATACAATCATTATGTGTATATAAAAATAAAAGAGAAAGCCAATTTATGGATATAGGGGGGAAAAGAGGTGCACAATGCAGATAAAACACTTGAGGCAGTCGAAAAATATTACTAAATTGCTTCTACACTAATTGGGGCATTAATAATTATGTATTTAACCAAAGACAAACAAAACATTTGTTTAGTAATTAAACTAAAATTTATTTCTTTATAGGTTCAGAGTTCATCTGTTTGAAACTGGCTAGGTCAGGTGAATACAATATAAGCAAGCAGAGCCATAATAAGCAGACTTACATCCATCTGAATACATCGATTTACCTCCTTCTGAATATGCCTGTGAGGTTTAGGGTCTGGAAGCAAGTAGACTTAGGAATTGTTGGCATGATCATGGGAAGAACTCTTGTTTTAGAGCTTCGTATTTTCTGTAGGTAGGTGCCATACACTGATTTTACATTTTGTCCCTATTGTTCTGCTGAACTTGCAGCTTTTAAGAAAGAATCAGTATAGTTTGTGTTGATATCAGCAGCAGTTCAGGAATTGGAATTTGTGGGCGTGTGTATGTGTGTGGCATGAATTGAACCCAGGGTTATTCTATCTCCCAGCTATATCCTCAGCCCTATTTTATTTTTAAACAGTGTCTCACTAAATTGTTGGGGGCCTCACTAAATTGCTGAGGCTGGCTTTGGTTCCTGGGCTCAATCCCAAGAACATAAACAAACAAACAAACAAACAATAAAATAACAACAAGGCAATCAATTCCTAGGCAGATAGAGTGGCACATGCCTATAATCCCAGTACTTGGGAGGTTGAGACAGGAGGATCACAGATTAGAGATCAGCCATAGCAATCAAGTGAGATCCTATTTTAAAATAAAAAACAATCAAAAAAGGGCTAGGATCTAACTTGGAGGTAGAATGTTCCTGGGTTCTATTCCCAGTACCTCAAAGAGGAAAATAAATAGATTGGGGTTGAGATTCCCAGCACTTCATGTGACCTTGAGATCTAGCAATCTTTGGTAGCAGACTACACGTCTATGTTTATTGAGCACTGCCAATTACTAGCTGTGTTTCTTGGCAATTTCCCTCTCCCATTTATTCCTCGGTTTCCTCGTCTGTAGATGAGATAAAATAGCATCTTTTATGAGGTTTAGTTGTGAAGTTTAAATGCATAAAATGCTTAGAACAGTGCCTTGTTAGAAATTAATCCCTAGTAATATTGTGTTCTCCTTGTTATCATTACCTCTAATACTAGTATTTTATTAGGTTCTGAGAATACCATTACCTTGTCATTAGCGTCTTCCCACTTATTAAGTTTTTGGTTGTACTTCATGGTTTATTATGTTGTTCCACGTGAAAGGCTTTGTCTGCCTTCATTTATTTGACTGATTTTGACTGAAAACTTTTTTCTGTAAGGATACATTAGGATACTCTCTAGAGTGTAAGGATACTGGGAAGACAAAGAAGAAAAATCTATAGCTGCTGCTCTCAAGTCTCTTACAAGGTAACAACGCAGACATACATGAAAACAAACACATCTAGCACATTATGATAACTCTAATGGGGGCCTGAAAGCCGGGCTTTGGGATGGAGTGCCCCTGAATGATTTGGGGAATGTTTTCTTTTTGAAGAGAGGATAGGAGTTTGCTTCTAAGACAAGAAGGGGAAGTAAAATCAAAGGCATGTAGATAGGAGAAGACCTGGGGTTTCTAGGATATGCTGAACTCAGGAGAGGGGTTATTATAGATGAGGCTGGACTGATATTTAACTGGGTTCTGGAAGCCACATATAGAAATTTATTTTATATATATTTTTTTACCAATAAGCAAATAAGCAGCAACGAATGAGTCTTGAGCTGTGAAATAAAAATAAACGATTGAACTTTTTAATAAAGAGCACTCTGGTTACACATGGAGGATGGATTGAGAGTGTAAAGTTGATTTGACCAATAGGGAGACCACCTGGAAAGATGCTGAAGATAAGAGAATAGATACCTAAATTAAGGCAGTGGCAGTGAAGATACAGGAGGAAGAGTTCCAAAGATTATTTTCTTTTTTCTTTTTTATTTTTATGAAGCATGAAAGTAGCTCAGAAATGGACTATGATTCTCAGGTGCTGGAACTGAGCTTTAGAGTGGAGGTAGTAGATATTATGAATACAGAACAATGATTGGTTACTCTAAGTTTCTCATGACCGGTTTCTAATTTAAGGCATAGCAGAAAATATTGGGCCTTCCCCTATCTCTTGTTAAATTACACACAAAACCAGGCATGATGCTGCATGCCTAGAATCCCAGTACTTGGGAGGCTGAAACAGGTGTATCCCAGGTTTGAGACCAGCTTTAGCAATTGTTTATTTTTTTTTTATGCTACTGAGGATTGAGCCCAGAGGCATTCTACCTCTGAGCTGTACCCCAACATATATTTTATTTTTATTTTGAATCAGAGTCTAAGCTGTGGAGGGCCTCCCTAACTTACTGAGGCTGGCTACAAACCTGTGATCCTCCTGACTCAGTCTTCAAAGTACTAGAATTATAGGTGTGCACTACCAGGATTGGCCAGCCTCAGAAATTAAGACCCTCAGTAACTTAATAGCACCCTGTTTCAGAATTAAAAATAAAATAGGGCTGGGGATATAGCTCAGAGGTAGAATGTTCTTGGGTTCAATTCTCAGTACCAATAAAGAAACACACAATGCACAATTTTTATGATATATAAATTTAAATTAGTGCAATATATTTAGGTCATTTGTTTATTTATTTTATTTTTATTTTTATTGTTTTGCGGGTCTGAGGATGGAACCCAGAGGCATTTGACCTCCCAGCTACAACCCCTGCTCAGTTTTTTATTCTTTGTTTTGAAACAGGGTCTCACTGAATTGCAGAGGGCCTCACTAAGTAGCTGAGACTGTCCGCGAAGTGCGATCCTCTGGTCTCAGCCTCCCAAATGCTGGAATTACAAGCGTTAGCCACCACGCCTGGCTATTTAGGTCATTTAAAGAAATCAAATAGCACAAACCTGTGATCCTCCTGTCTCAGCCTCCAAAGTACTAGGATTACAGGTGTGTGTCACCATGCCCAGCTCAGGTCACATTTTAAAGCATCAGATTGCATGGTCCACTTAAAGGCTATGTATTATTATTATTATTAATTATTATTATTATTAATTATTATTATTGTTGTTGTTGTTGTTGTTGTTATTTTGATGCTGGTGACTGAACTCAGGGGTATTCTATCTCTGAGCTACTACACCCCTAGCCCCATTTTATTTTATTTTATTTTAGTTTTTTGGTGGTGCTGGGGGTGGAACCCAGAGGCTTTCTATCTCTGGGCTTCGCTCCCAGATCTATTTTTATATTTTATTTGGAAACAGGGTCTCACTAAGTTTCTGAGAGTCTCACTAAGTAGCTGAGGCTGGCTTCGAACCTGTGCGATCCTCTTGTCTCAGCTTCCCAAGCGCGGGCATTACAAGCATGCACCATCACGCCCGGCTTTTATTTTATTTTTAATTTGAGGCAGGTCTCATGAAGTTGCAGAGGGCCTCACTAAGTTGCTTAGGCTGGCTGTGTACCTTGTAATCCTGTCTCAGCTTCCCAAGTACTGGGATTACAGGTATATGTCACCATGCCCAGCTTGAATTCTTCTATAGATAAATGTTTATGGAGTTCATTTTTTATTTTTTTGTATGTTGTGATTGTTCCTTTGATGTGTTTATAAAGGTGAGCAAAAAGCAAAACAAAACAAAAAAATCAGGGCTTGTATATGTTGGAGGAGAAAAGTCACCGTTCTTCCCATACATTATGGCATCTACTTTACACCATTCTTCTTTTTCAAGCAGTATAATGTAAATACTCAATCTTTTTGAAAGAAAAAAATACACACATGTCCTCAAAAAGAAAAATATTCATATATTAAAACTATAGCCTTTTGTTTAAGAGAAATAACATGTAAATGTTGATGCATATGACAATAAAAATCATATTAAAAATAAGCATTTGTTTTTTAAGAAATTAGAAAACATAATAGATTTAGTAGAAGTAAGAATTTCATCCTTTAAAGCAATAGCTTTGCATAAATCCTTATTGCATGGATGTGTATAAAGCACTCAACTATGGTTAGAAAGATGCAAGTACATTTACAAAAATCATGCAATTTATGTGTTATTGAAAGCATATGGTAAAAGGAAAGCTAATGCCTATTGTTAAAAAACATGTATTTGTAGCTGTCCATGTACCTATTTCAAGGTTATAAATATTTACTAAAGAAAGAATCAATCTCTAATCAAAGTAAATTATAATTCAAGGGCAAAATAATATCATGTTTAGAACTTAACAATCAGAAATCAGAGAAAGGGGTCATCAACGAACTCCTTGTAACTTGCATTCTTTCTTATTGATCTACACCAGACAAATAATGTATTACCTAAAATTTCTTTTTTTGAATAATAGGCTAGTTAGAAACTGGAAGTTTTTCTTTCTGATCCTCTCAAATAATTTCTAGTTAGCCAATTCATAGAATGCAGCTCACTAAGAGCCTGGGAGACATCATGATGTAGAAATGGGGCTGAAGAGAGAAATGATGGCTGGGTCAGAGGAGACCCTGGAGACAGTGATAATGTTACCTCACGACAAAGCGAAGCCACCGACACTGAGCACCAAGAGTCACTATCATTTAATCATCAGAACAACCCTGTGAAGAGGATAGTTTTGTCTTCTCCATTGTATAGTTGAGGAAACCAAAGGGCATGGAAGTTAAGTAACAAGCTCCAAATCACACTCAGAGAGTGTTAAGGTCAGGATTTAAGCCCTACTAGCTGCACACCAGAGCTGCTGCTTTTCAACAATATTCGAGGCTGATTCCAAGATTAATTCTTCCCCTTCTTCTTCTTCTTCTTCTTCTTCTTCTTCTTCTTCTTCTTCTTCTTCTTCTTCTTCTTCTTCTTCTTCTTCTTCTTCTTCCCCTTCCCCTTCCCCTTCCCCTTCCCCTTCCCCTTCCCCTTCCCCTTCCCCTTCCCCTTCCCCTTCCCCTTCCCCTTCCCCTTCCCCTTCCCCTTCCCCTTCCCCTTCCCCTTCCCCTTCTCCTCCTCCTCCTCCTCCTCCTCCTCTTCTTCTTCGTGGTACTGGGGTGGAAACCAGAAGCTTTCTACCTCCAGGCTATACTCCCAGACCTGTTTTTTTCTATTTTATTTGGAAACAGGGTCTCACTGAGTTGCTGAATGCCTCACTAAGTAGCCGAGGCTGGCTTTGAACCTGCGCAATCCTCCTGTCTCAGCCTCCCAAGCGCGGGGATTACAAGTGTGTATCACCACGCCCGGCTCCAGACCTATTTTTTATTCTTTATTTTGAAACAGAGTCTCACTAAGTTGTGGAGGTCCTAAGTAGCTGAGGTCAGCTGTGAACCTGTGATCCTTTTGTCTCAGCTTCCCAAGTACTGAAATTACAACTGTGCACCACCATGCCCGGCTTCTCGTGCAACTTTTTAATAGCAACCTTCCTATCACCACCCCTTTCTTTCATCTTTGATAATCACTAATTTGTTCTTCATATATATAGTTATATCACTTAAAATGTTGACCAAGACATGACTGGTGGTATTGATGAGGCTTTGATGATAGAAGGGAATTTGAAAAGCCAGATGTGGTGGTACACATTTTTAATCCCAGGATCTGGGAGGCTGAGACAGGAGACTCATGGTTTGAGGCCAACCTCTGCTACTTAGTGAGGCCCTTTGCAACTCAGTGAGACCCTGTTTCAAAATAAATAATAAAAAATAGGGCTGGGGGAGTAGCTTGGAGGTAGAATGCCCCTGGGTTTCATCTCCAGTACTGGAAAAAAAAAAAAAAAAGAGGGGAATTTGGAGTGGTTATTGGACAGTAGTGATTTTTAAGTGAAGTGAAGAAGTGGAAGAAGAGAGCAGAGATGGTTTCAGGAGAGGATAAATAGTAAGTTTTAAATGAAGAATGGCTATTATTTGTTGCAATCATTTCCTGCTCTTGGAATCTGATCTTGCATGCATAGAATAATGCATAGCAGATATGGAGAGATGACACTGAATTTGCATATGACTGTGGTCGTGTAGAGCAATCTGCTGGTGATTCCTCGTTGCACAGAAGTTGGTAATACATGAAAGAAGCTACCTACTTTCAGATGGGACAAGGTTCCCAGGTTCTATTTTCCTATCTTGCTGAATCATGTCAAAATTTAGAATTTGAAAAAGGACATGAAAATTATTTACTTATATGGAAAGTATATGAAAGGAAATACATTTTCTCTGTAGCAGATATGCTCATGCTCTATCATATTCTTTACCTGTCATAACATATGTGATTAAGAATTTCTTTTTTTAATTTCTTGAGGTTTTTGAATAAGCTTTAAGACAATATAGAAAAATGTACCTAAGGACCCTAAAACACTGAAACCAAGATACACAAAGAATTGATAAAAAATGCCTGATGCATCTCTGGAGCGCGCCTGTGTTAGTCCACTGTTACAGTAGATGTCCAAGAGGCATATTAGTACTCTCACTAGCGATGCAAGTGTATTTGGTTTTTGAGTTAAACAGCCAAAATAATATTTTTTTTCTTCTTTTCTTCTTGATTGCCCTACCTGGGCTCTAACTAGCTGAACATTTACAACTCTGAATGATACAATGCAATTAAGGCTTTCTATAACATTCCCATTTGCATTTCTCATTATATAGAGTGACACTATTAGAAGACATGTGTTGAACCTTTCAACATGATTATGATATGAATGTATTAGAGGATGAATATGCTTTGCTGACCCAAGAATATACGGTATTCACAGGCATACTTAGGCCAGCAAGTGCTTCTTGAGAAAGTGATTTTTTTTTTCCTTTTGGTACTGGGAATTGAACCTAGGGGCACTCAGCCTCTGGGCTATACTCCCAGTTCTTCTTAATTTTATTTTGAATGAGGATCTCATTAAGTTGCAGAGGGTCTTGCTAAGACTGGTCTCAAACTTGTGATCCTCTTGTCTCAGCCTCCCAAGTACTGGCATTGGAGTTATGTGCCACCACGCCCGGTAATGAATTGATCTTTATGAGCAAGTGTCAGTCACATTCTTTATTTGCCTTTATTCTCTATGAATATGACCCCCCCCCAAAGCCTCAGACAACGTGCCAATGTAAAATAGGAACTTTAGAAGACGATAAGTACTCAGATTCAATTAACTGGGCTTCTTATTCTCTCTTTGTCTTTCCAGATCTGATTTTTCATCCTTGATCCTGCTCTATGACCTAGGAGGCTGCCTTTGATGTCATTCAGTGTCCCTTTCCCCCAACTGCAGGTGGAGTTTGGACAAATGGAATGTGTTAGCAAAAAGGGGAGGTCAAGGTATTTATTTCTCTGGCTTCTTTCCCCGCTGGGCCAAGATTTCAAAGTGCCTGTATTTAAAACGAATAGACCCTTAATTTCACATCTATTCTCATGCACAAGCTCTTTTCCAAGGCCTAGAATGGGACTCCAACAATGTGTTCAATGGTCATGTTTTTGTTTTTTAAAAAAAATGCTTTGGCTGGGTATGGTGGTGCACACTTGTAATCCCAGCATTCGGGAGGCTGAGACAGGAGGATTGTGGTTCACAGACTCAGCTACTTGGTGAGGCATTACGCAACTTAGAGAGATCCTGTTTGAAAATAAAAGTAAAAAAAGAAAAATGTAGGGTTGGATGTAGCTCAGAGGTAGATGCCCTTGGGTTCCATCCCTAGTACCGCAAAAAAAAAAAAAAAAAAAAAAAATGCTTTGAAGTAGAGAAGTATATACCCAAACAACATGGTTGTATTTTTGTGGTACTAGGGATTAAACTCACGGACGTTCTATCACTGAAATACAACCCCAGCCTTTTCTATATTTAATTCTGAAACAGAGTCTCCCTAAATCACTGTGCACTGGTCTCAGACCTGATATTCTCCTATCGAATATTTCCAAGTACTGGGATTATAGGTGTATGCACACCACTGTACCCAGCTATTTGAAAAGACATTCTAGACATTTTTTTTTTTTTTTGGTGGTACTGGGGATGGAACCCAGGGGCTTTCTACCTCTGGGCTACACTCCCAGACCTATTTTATATTTTATTTGGAAACAGGGTCTCACTAAGTTGCTGAGAACCTCACTTAAGTAGCTGAGGCTGGCTTTGAACTTGCGCGATCCTCTTGTCTCAGCCTCCCAAGTACTGGGATTACAAGCATGCACTACCATGCCCGGCTGATATTCTAGACATTTTAATAAAAAAGTGAGAAATCTGAGACTCCTGATTTAGGACAAAAATGAAGAACATTTAGTATATTTATTTTTAAAAACCCAAGAGAAAGTTTAAATTACAAAACTGACAAAATACGAGCTGGGGGTGGTGGTCCATGCCTATAATTCCAGTAGTTGGGAGGTTAATGCAGGAGGATGGTAGGTTCAAGCACAGCCTCAGAAACTTAGTAAGATTCGTAGTAACTGAGCAAGACCTTGTTTCAAAATAAAAAATAAAAGGGCTGGGAGGGGGTTGTAGCTTAGAGGCAGAATGCTCCAGAGTTTGATCTTTAGTATCACACACACACACACACACACACACACACACACACACACACACGAAAATAAAAAGAAAAGGAAAGAAAAAAAAGGAAAAAAGAAAGAAAAAAAGAAAAGAAAAACATATAAAGCAAAAGGGACAATTGTTTTTTGGTGTGTGTGTGTACTGAGGATTGAACTTGCGGGTGTTCTATCTCTGAGCTACACTTTCATCCCTATTTTATTTTCATTTTGAAACAGGGTCTCACTAAGTTGCAGATGACCTCACTAAGTTCCTGAGGCTGGGTGCAAACCTTCGGTTCTCCTGTCTCAGCCTCCTGAGGGACTACAATTGTGTGCCACCAGGCCTGGCTAAAAAGTGACAATATGAATGATTAAATGAATATAAACTTTTGATTGGGAAATAAAGCAATTTTTTTCGACCAATCCAAAAGCTATAATTCATTATGAGGAAGAGATAAGGATGAATAGAAAGAATGAATAGGCTCTTGAATCATTTTATATTCTAATTAACAAACAGGAATGAATCATACAGACATGTTGGAGAAAGATATAAATTTGTTGTTGCTTTAACATGAATTACTGACATTGATGAAGATAATATAAAACTCACAATAAGACACTGTAACGAGAACAGTAAGAACACACTGGTTAATGACTACTGTCACTTCATGGAGTATTTAATATTAGTCAGTACTCAAAAAACTTGAAATGTCCTGTGAACTTATAGTTTATACATACAAAGTTTGATGGAAGTTCCACAAATTTGGCTAAAAACCCCTAAATATTACATGACATTAACAATATAAATTGAGGGGCTATAAAAAACTTTCTAAACTATCATTGCTCACAAATTTAAATTCATCTCAATAATGAAAATACCGCACATTTTTTTTCTCCCCTAAAGAAAATGGTATCAAGCCATGGTGGCGCATGCTTGCAATCCCAGCATTCGGGAGGCTGAGACTGGAGGATCACGGTTCTTGGACAGCCTCAGCCATTACTTAGTGAGGCCCTATGCAGCTTAGTGAGACCCTGTTTCAAAATAAAGAATAAGAAATAGGGCAAGGGGTATAGCTCCGAGGTCCCCTGGGTTCCATCCCCAGACTGGCAAAAAAAAAAAAGAAAAAAGAAAAAAAAAGAAAATGGTATCATAAAATTATTATGTGAAAAAGTAATCAGAATATGCAAACAAAAAAATGTCTGAGAAAAGGTGCTCCAAAGTTGTCACTTGTTAAAATATGTCACTTGTTAAAATATTATTCTATTTTTCTGGATTTTTTATGCTCATAGTATTTGTTAGATTTTAAACATTTATGATTTTGTAATTTTAAAATACATGTCTTTGTGCCTAACTTCACATTTGTAACTTTGCAGTTTTTTAAAGAGAATCCCCAAATTGTAAACTTAATTCCTCTAAACCTGATCAAATCTGTCTTCTATTTAGTCCTTCCCCACACAGTGGGTCTGAGTTCAGGGAATTAATCCCTTACTTCTCAGGGCATGGTGGCACACACTTGTAATCCCCGCGCTTGGGAGGCGGAGACAGGAGGATGGCGCAGGTTCGAAGCCAGCTGCGCTGGCTTAAGAGACCCTGTTTCCAAATAAAAATATAAAAATAGGTCTGGGAGTGAAGCCTGGAGATAGAAGGGCTTCCAGGAATCCCAGTACCACAAAAAGAAAAATAAATAAATAAATAAATAAGTCCCTTACCTCAATCCTTTGGATTGAAAATACTTTGTGACACTCTAAGAAATTTATTATCTTTTTGTTGATTTTCTTAAATGATAGTTTCTCAAACTTGGCATCCCTGATGTTTTGGTTGGATGGTTCTTTGTTATGAGACTTTCTGGGCAGTGTAAGACCTTTAGTACTATTTCTTAATTTCTCCACTAGAAGACAGCAACACTTCCCACAGTGTGACAAACAAAAATATCCTCAGACTTTGCTAAATATCCCTTGGGGAAAAATCGTCACCTGCAGGTAAGAATTGCTATGTTAAAACTTTATCAAGAATCCCTTCACCAGAATCCCTCTAATTGCTCCCTTAAATTTGTCATTTATTTCTAACAAACTGGTTATCAGATATCTTTTCAAACTAATCAGAACATTATGAAATTAAGTTGGATATCAAATTTCAAAATGATAAGAACATTATGAAATTCAGATTATGGAAAAATATAGGTAGTTTATCAGTTTTTTTTAGGATGCTTCAATTTTTTTTTTTTTTTTTTGGTACTGGGGGTGGAACCCAGATGCTTTCTACCTCTGGGATATACTCCCAGACCTATTTTCTATTTTATTTGGAAACAGGGTCTCACTAAGTTTCTAAGAGTCTCACTAAGTAGCTGAGGCTGGCTTTGAACCTGTGTGATCCTCCTGTCTCAGCCTCCTAAGCAGGAGGATTACAAGTGTGTGCTACCACACCCGGCTTATCAGTTTTAAAAATTTTAATATTTATTTATTTATTTATTTATTTATTTATTTATTTATTTATTTGTGGTACTGGGGTTCCTGGAAGCCCTTCTACCTCTGGGCTACACTCCCAGACCTATTTTATATTTTTATTTGGAAACAGGGTCTCATAAGCCAGCAAGGCTGGCTCTGAACCAGCGTGATCCTCCTGTCTCCGCCTCCCGATTGCGGGGATTACAAGGGTCCACCACCACGCTGGGTTTATCAGTTTTTTTTTAAAGAAGAAAACAACTATTCATTATAATCCTCTATATAAAGTAACAGACTGTTGCAAAGTGTTTCTAAATGCTAAAGAATTTAAAAGGAAGGAAACATAGACACAATGATAAATATAAAAATGGAAAAAGGAGAATGCATTCCACAAAGAAAGAGTCATAAAATCAGTGACTATAGATGGTTAAAAAAAACTTGAAAATTATTGAGCATGCTTAGATGATTCCAGGAAATAAAGCAGAAAGTTTTATAGGAAAAACAAATTAAAAAAAAAAAAAAGAGGTGGCCAAGACAGGCTTTTCAATGTCGGTGAATGGAGGAGGCTGTCAAGACCTCTCTCTACCTTCAAAATCAACTGGAAAACTGGTTAAACAAAAAAATCACTTCAAGTCAACCTCTGGTAATATTTAGTCATGAAAATTTGTGTACTTGCCTGGGACTGTTTCCTTTCCTGTTCTCCTTTCCCATTGTCCCTCAGCTTGATTAGCACAATAGTAAAGCCAGGGCAGTACTCACAGTGGTATTGTCAGTAAAAATAGAAAACTTGGAAGAAAGTGGCTACCGAGAGCCCACCACTCTCCAAGGCTAAGGCTGAGGTCCTGGTTAGGGAATGATCACTGTGAATCAGACCTCTCAGAGGCTGCAGAGGATCTACACACTCCCTGGCCAAGCGGGAGGCTGTGCACATAAGCAGGAAAGAACCAGAAAAACTAGTAGAAAGTAAAAGCCAAGAGAGATTTAAAAAGTGTTCTGCAACCCAAACACACATCTTTCAGTGAAGGGGAAAGCCTGACTGCTCAAGGTGTTTGGATACATTCTCTGATGAACTATGGATTGACTTCTATGTAGAGTCAGGGTGGCACCTGAGAAACCCAGGCTAAAACAAGTAAAAAGAGACAAGTGTGAAGTTCCCACATTTCAGGGGGAAGAAAGAGTCCACAGATTAAGTCATTAAACAGAAGATCACAGCACAACATGAAACAACAAAACAACAAAAATAGCAGCATGATCCTGTATGTAAAAAATCCTGAAGAACATATAGAAACTAACCTCCTTCAAGCCCTAGAATGTAAATAAAATTCAAAAAGTCTCCATATTAAAAAATAGTATTTTTATGTAGTAGAAAAAGTTAAATAAAAATGGGCAATCCACTCAATGCACACTAGTACAGATAACTCAGAATAAATTATCAAGTAAATGTAAGAGATATTCCCCAAACCTATAAAATACTGCTAAAAGAATTTAAAAAATGTCAAATAAATGGCTTTATCATATCATGGACTAGAAGAATAATCATTGTTAAGATGGTAATCATTCTCAAATTGATTTAAAAGTATATCACCATGCCGGGAGTGGTGGCGCACGCTTGTAGTCCCTGCACTTGGGAGGCAGAGACAGGAGGATCGCGCTGGTTCAGAGCCAGCCTCGCTGGTTTAAGAGACCTTGTTTTCAAATAAAAATATAAAAATAGGTCTGGGAGTGTAGCCCAGACGTAGAAGGGCTTCCAGGAACCCCAGTACCACACACACAAAAAAAGTATATCACCACTACCAAAATTCCAGAAAGTTTTCTTTCATAAAAATTGATAAATTAATCCCCAAATTTGTATAGAGATGCAAATGAGCTAGAATAGCCAAAGAACTCTGAAAAAAATGTGATTTGAAAACTTAGAGTATCAATTTTAAAAACTTTCTAAAAGCACAATAATCAGGACAACATGGAATTGGTTATTGATCTATTGATCTATTATCTATGTATCTATTTAATGGAACAGAGAGTTTATAAATCAACCCTTACATTTATGTTCAGTCGACTTTTTAACAAAAATGCCAAGGCAATTCAATGGATGAAGGAATCTTTCTTATTTAACCACTTGAGTAGTTTGGATCTTTATTATATAAATCCAAAAAAGTATAATATTTTAATTTTTGTTATTGAAATTTTTCTTTTATTATACATACATTGCTTTTCTTTTTTTATTACAACTAGTATGAAGAAAATATATTAGTTTTGTTGTATATTTGTTTTTCTTTTTTTTCTTCTGAGATACCAAGCATTAAACTCAGGGACATTCTACCCAAAAGAATCTTTTAAAACAAATTCTGCTGGAACAATGCATATCAACATGCAAAAACCAAAAATCTTTGTCTTAAACTGTACTCAAAATTCAAATTAACATGAATCATAGTTCTATAGATGAAAAAATAAGGTGACCTGAGGGAATAGGAAGGGGGAAGAAGGAAATTCTCTAATACACATGATGTCCTTTGACAAACATATCAAAGTCAACCACTAAGCCAAGCATGAGAAGGAGGGAAGCCAGGTGTGGTGGTGCACGCTTGTAATCCCAGTGCTTCGGAGGCTGAGACAAGAGGATCACATAGGTTCAAAGCCAGCCTCAGCTACTTAGTGAGGCTCTCAGCAATTTAGTGAGACCCTGTTTCCTTTTTTAAAAAAAGGTCTGGGAGTATAGCCCAGAGGTATGACTACAATGCACCAATTAAAAAAAAATGGATCATAGATGTAAATGTGTAAGTTAACATGATACAACTTCTAGAAGACAGCAAAAGAGAAAAAAATCTTTGTGATTTTGGCTTAGACAAGCACTTTTTTAGATATGAACCAAGAATAGAACTCATAAAATAATGGATAAATTAAACTTTATAAAAATAAAATATTTGTTTCCTTATAAGATAGCTTTAGGAAAATGAAGACACAAGAAAAATGTGGCATAATATTTGCAAGGCATATGTCTGATAATGTCTTTACATATACAATACATGAAGAGCTCCTAATTACAAAAATGAAAAATAGTAGAATATTTGAATCTATTCTACAAGCAACATACTCAAAAGTGAGTAAGCGGTAGAAGATGGCAGTGGTGACAGCTGGCAGCGTCTGAATAGAATATATATTCCTCTGAGAAACCCCGGACAACAGCTTTTGGTTTAATATCTGATTGGGACAACATACAGAAACATTTCCAGCCATGACTTTCTATCTAAGATATAAAAGAGAAGAGATGGACCAAGATGGTAGCAGCGGCGGTAGTGGTGGCTAGTATTCAGGAGAGGCAGAAAGATTCAATCCAACCTGCCTTGAACTGTTGGAGAACTCTCCCTGAAAATAGACTACTCCTGTCCCACATGCTCAGGAATTGTGGACAACATACTATGTAAGAAAAATGCTCAGGAGGAGAATCAAGATGGCAGTGGTGGTGGTGGCGGTAGTGGCAGCAGCAGCGGCCAGTATTTGGGAGAGGCAGATAGATCCAATCCAATCCACCCTGAACTTTTGAAGTAATCTCCCTGAAAGTAGACTGTACCTGCCCCACTTGCTCAGTAACTCTGGACAAAATACTATGTAAGAATAAGGTTTGGGGTGTGTCCGAGGGAGTCCTGCATAGCCGGGTCAGCTAGCCTGCCATGCATCTCAGGAGTCGAAGGTGCTCCTGCCTGCTGTGCTCCTCTGTGCAGTGCTGGGGGCAGGGGTACACTCGGAGTAACAGAACCTGCTCTCCATGGTGAAGCTGTAGACCTCCGCTCTTGGTGGGGAGATAGGACCCATTGTGGCTAGGTGCTCGGGCCCTCAACTTCTGTAAGGGACATGTTCTGTTTTCTTTTATTAAAAAATATTGAAGAGGGAGGAAGGTGGCAGCGGCTGTGGCTGCAGCTGCAACCGCAGCCACAGCCAGTGACGGCAGCGGGCGAATAGGACATGCATCCCTCTGAGAAATCCTGGACAACAGATTTTGGTTTAATAGCTCATTGGGACAACATACAGAGACATTTCTAGTCATAACTTCCTATCTGAAATATAGGAGAGAGAGTGTAGAAAATGGTGGAATTAGAGGCAAGACGGCAGCGTGGTGCCTGCCATTGCAAGAAAAGTGATTTTTGGAGGGACATCCTAGAAGAGATCAGAAAGTAGACTGCTCCTGCCACACAGGTATAGGAATTCTTAACAACATACTCTAGGAGAGACTAAGAAGGCAGTGGTGGTGGCAGCAGCTGTGGCCAGTATTCAGGAGAGGCCGACAGATCCAATCCAATCCACCTTGAATTTTTGAAGAAATCTCCCCAAAAGTAGACTTCTCCTGCCCTACATGCTCAGAAACTCTGGACAACATACTATGTAAGACAAAGTTTTGTGGAGATAGACCAAGATGGTGTCGGTGGAGGTGGCCAGTATTCAAAAGAGGCAGACAGATCCAATCACATTCAAGCTGAATTTTGAAGAAATATCCCCAAAAGTAGACTGTTTAGGAATTCTGGACAACGTACTATGTAAGAAAAATGTCCGCAGTGAGTTGGAGAGAGCCCCGCCTGTATGGCTGGGAAGGCTCACTGCGCTGGGTGTCCTGGGAGACCTCAGCGCTCATGGCTGCCACACTCCTCTGCACTGTGCTGGGGGTGGAGGTGTGCTTGAAGCAGCGGATCCCACTTTCTGTGGTTAGGCTGTGGGCCTCTGCTTTCTGTGGGGAGATAAAACCCATTGCTGTTAGGGATTCAGGCTCCCAGTTTCTGCAAATAACACATGCTATTTTCTCCTACTAAAAAAAGAATATGGAAGGAAAAATGGGAACCTTTGTAGATGTCCTGCCCATGGTGACGGGGACTGAAGCCTGCCTCATGGTGAGGCTAGGTCTGGAGCCAGCATGGCCAGGCCTAGAGCCTGCCGTGCAGTGAGGCCGGGACTGGAGCCAGCAAGGCTGGACCTGGAGCCTAGTGTGGGGTGAGGCCAGAACTGGAGCAAGCACGGCTGGGCTGGAACCTGCCGTGTGGCAGGGCTGGGACAGGGGCCTGCTGCATAGCAAAGAATCAGTGGGTCCCTGCAACCATGTGGCCAGGAAGCACTAGAAGCTGCCGCTGCCTCACCTCATCTCTCAGCAGATTCCCAGATCCAAGTGACCTCTATTAAAAAAATTTGGTTGCAAGTGGACCATCTTGTCAAAGTTACTCACCTTCTGGCTTTCAGGATTTCAGTAAGTGGGAATGAATGTGGAAATTAAAAGAAGAACTTCCAAGGAAGAAAGAAACTGTAATTGACTGGATGTGGAGAAATACAAACTCTAATATATTGTTGGTGGGATTGCAAGTTGGTGCAACCACTTTGGAAAACAGTATGGAAGATCCTTAGAAGAAGGAAAACAAACTTACCGTATGATCCAGCAATACCACCTCTGGGTATCTACCAAAAAGAATGAAAACCAAAATACCAAACTAATGCATGAACAACCATGTTCATAGCTGCACAGTTCACCATTGCCAAACTGTGGAAGCAACCAAGATGTCCTTCAACAGATGAGTGGATTACAAAACTATGGGATGTGTACACAATGGAATTTTGCCCAGCCATAAGGGAGAACAAAATTATGGCAGTTACAGTGAAATGTCACAAAAATAAGAAATCAGATTCTTTTCCTAATGTGCTAAAACTAGGGAGAAATGGGTAATAGGAGGAACTCTAGATGAAGAAGGGATCCTCTAGAGGAGCAATCAAGGTGACCTATCCGAGGGGATAGGAGGGGGAAAGAGAGGAACTCTTTAAAGCACACAATATAGTTAAACATATCAAAGTCAATCAGAAAATCAAGCATGGGAAGGAGAGAGGGGGAAGGAAGGGATTAGGGATTGAGTAAGGGCTGATTGGGTGATATGTGCATGTATATCTCCACAAGTTTTTTTTTTTTAATCCCATTAAGATGTATGACTACAATGCACCAATAACAACTTATTAAAAAAGAAAACCAGCGGGGCGTTGTGGTGCACGCTTGTAATCCCCGCGCTTGGAAGGCAGAGACAGGAGGATCGCGCAGGTTTGAAGCCAGCCATGATGGCTTAGGAGACCCTGTTTCCAAATAAAAAACATATAAAATAAAACAGGTCTGGGAGTGTAGCCCAGACGTAGAAGGGCTTCCAGGAATCCCAGTACCACCAAAAAAACCAAAAAATAAAACAAAACAAAAAACAACAACAAAAAAACCAGCAACAAAAAACCCCATTTTATCAGTCTTTCTTTTTTTTTCTTTTTTTTTTTTTGTGGTACTGGGGTTCCTGGAAGCCCTTCTCAGGCTACAGTCCCAGACCTATTTTATATTTTTGAAACAGGGTCTCTTACGCCAGCGCGGCTGGCTTCGAACCTGCACGATGCTCCTGTCTCTGCCTCCCAAGCGCAGGGATTACAAGCGTGCGCCATCACGCCCGGCCTAATAAATTCCTTTTTCTTTTTTTGGTGGTACTGGGGGTGGAACCCAGGGGCTTTCCACCTCTGGGCTATACTCCCAGCCCTTTTTTGATATTTTATTTGGAAACAGGTTCTCACAAAGTTGCTGATAGCCTCACTAAGTAGCTGAGTCTGGCTTTGAACCTGTGTTATCAGTCTTTAAAGAAAAAAGTAAAAAAAAATAAAATAAAATAAACAAAACCCCCAAAAGTTAATAAGCAAGGGAAAATATACTCAAAATCATTATTTACTATTAAAATGCAATTCATTTTAGAATGAAATACCACTAATACTCATTAGAGTAGCTGCAATAAAAAAGACAGTGTTGCTGGGTGTGGTGGCACACACTTGTAATCCCTGCGCTTGGGAGGCGGAGACAGGAGGATCACCCAGGTTCGAAGCCAGCCGTGGTGGCTTAAGAGACCCTGTTTCCAAATAAAAATATAAAAAATAGGTCTGGGAGTGTAGCCTGGAGAAGGGTTTCCAGGAACCCCAGTACCACCCCCCCAAAAAAACAACAACAGCAAAAAACAGTGTCAAATATAAGTGAAGATATGGAGAAATTTGAAGTTTCCTACATCACTGATGGGAATATAGAATGGTATAGTAATTTTGGAAAACAATTTGGCAGTTGTAAAATAAAAGTTAAATGTAAATTTACCCTGTTTCCTAGTCATGCTACTTCTAGTATCTACCCAAGAAAAATGAAAACAAATGTCTATATTAGACTTATGTAAACAAATGTGAATAAAAGCATAAGAACCCTAAACTAGAAGTGACGAGTAGCTAAAATGTGTACTATCCACCTGGGTGCAGTGGTGCACTCCTGTTTTCCCAGTACTTGGGAGGCTGAGACAGGAAGAGTGCAGGTTTGAGGCCAGCCTTTGCCACTTAGTGAGACTCTTTTTCAAAATAAAAGCAAAAAAAACCCAAAACAAAACAACAACAACAAAAAAACTGGGGTTGTAGATTAAACGTAGAATGTCTCTGGGCTCAATCCCTAGTACCCCCCCCCCCCAAAAAAAAGATAACATTCATATAGTAAAATATTATGTAGCCACAAAAATGAGCAGACTACTGACACATGCTGTAATATGTAGTTCAAAAACATGTTAAGTGAAAAAAAGACACAAAAGATCACATCATGTTTGATTTTACCTTTATAAAATTTTCAGAAAAGACAAATCTGTAGAGTTAGAAAGCAGATCAGTGCTTGTCTTGGCCTGGGCATGGGAGCAGGATTTGACAGTAAATGGGCCTTAATCATATTTTTTAGAGTAATAGAATTGTCCTAAAGCTGGATTATGGGCATAATTTCACAATTCTAAAAATTTATTTAAAATAACTGAATTGTACAATTTTTCTATTTTTTATGGTACTAGAAATTAAACCCAAGGTCATTCTATCTCTGAGTTATTCTCCAAGCCCTATTTTATTTCTTGTTTTGAAACCAGGTCTTGCTAGGTTGCTGAGAGTCTTGATACTTGCTGAGATTGTCCTTGAACCTGCAATCCTCCTGTCTCAGCCTCCTAAGTACTAGGATCCAGGGGCATTCTACCTCTACATTCTAAGTCATATTTTATTATTTTATTTTGAAACAGGGTCTCGCTAAGTAATTGCAGATGGCCTTACTAAATTGCTGAGGTTGGCTACGAACCTACAGTCCTCCTGTCTCAGCCTCCTAAGTATTGGGATTACAAGCATGTGCCATCAGGCCTGACTTGAATTGTATAGTTTTAATGAGTGTATTTCATGATTTGTAATTTGTACTTCAGCAATACTATTTTAAAAAGATAGTTTTGACAGGCAACTGACATATTTTTCTCCCCTTAGGCAAAATGAAAACCAGTATTCCAATTTAACTACAGAAGCTTAGCTGCTTTATGAAATCAGAGGTTTTTATTCATTTTTCATTGTTTACATTTTTATATTAATTCCTGAAAATTATTTTTTGTGGCCAGAGAAATACGGGGTAAATCATCACTCTTCAGAGTTCTAAGTGAGGGCAACTCAAAAGGTTTTAGAGAAACTTTCCTCTTAGTTTGAAAAGGAATATTGGGTATTGATTACGTTTGACCAATCCCATTGTGTTTCTTTTTTATTTTCAATTTTCCAAGTTCATAGAACTTGCTTTTATGCACTTTTGGTTCTGTCCTCACTTATAACTGTCCCAGTGATAATTGTCAAACCACTGTTACTGACAAATATAACAGAACACGTTCCCTTTTTGCTATTAGTTTTTATGTATCACACTGGCACTGATTACATTGGGTTTGGTGTATCTGATCTAAATACAATTAACATGACTTAGACATTAGGTTGATATAGTCTGGTTTGATTTGGATCAGTCCAAACATGTTTTGGGTCCATATGTTACATGTCTAAAACTCATTTGTAGGTGTCAGCCATGTCCCTTCAATTAGGTTAGATAGTGCGACTTGGGAAGCAGATTACTAATTAGCATATGGTCTGGTCAATCTATTAAACTTTAATTTAGTTTGGTTTTGCTTATCCCTCCCTGGGGTACAGTGTGACTCTCTTCAACCTGTTGAGGTAAAGCTCTGGTCTTATCAACTCAGCATCATGTGAACTTACCTTTCAACCGCAAGATACTAGGGCCTGCTGCTATATATAGCCTTTAGTTTAGTTTCCTATCTCCATAATTATTCATTTATTGAATCAGCAGTTGTACTTTCCCAAAAATTACAACCACTCAGTTACTGCAGAAGTTATAAAAATTGATAACCATTGAAATCTGAAAATCTGAATTGGAAAAACATAGCAGTTTTTTAGTTAAGGTTTTCTCTGCTTGGTATGACCATCAGTGTATGTGAAACTCAGTAACTTATTAAATATAATTAGAATGATATACTAAAGTTAAACCCAAGGAAATTTGGATGTAACCTGAGTGTTCACTACTGTATTACTGAAATACTTTACAAGACTCATGTTAGCTTTTTTTGAAAAAATTTTTTTGCAGTATTGGGAATTGAATTTAGGGACATTCTTCCTTTGAGCTACACCCCCAGCCTATTTTTTAATTATTTTATTTTATTTTATTTTTATTTTTATTTTTGGTGGTACTGGGGTTCCTGGAAGCCCTTCTACCTCCGGGCTACACTCCCAGACCTATTTTTACATTTTTTATTTGGAAACAGGGTCTCCTAAGCCAGCGCGCGCGGCTGGCTTCGAACCCGCGTGATCCTCCTGTCTCTGCCTCCTAAGCACGGGGATTACAAGCGTGCACCACCACGCCCGGCTATTATTTTATTTTTATTGGTGCATTGAAGTCATACATCTTTTTTGTTTTGTGGGTTTGGGGATGAAACCCAGGGGCATTTGACCTCTGAGCTATACCCCCAACCCTATTTTTTATTCTTTTATTTTGAATCAGGTTCTCACTAAGTTGCAGAGGGCCTCACTAAGTAGCTGAGGCTATCCACGAACCGCGATCCTCCTGTCTCAGCCTCCCAAATGCTGGGATTACAAGTGTGTGCCACCAGACCTGGCTGTAGTCATATATCTTAATGGGGTACAAGATGGTGGAGGCATACCTGCAGACCTCACCCAATTAGCTCTTACCCAATTTATGCCCCGTTCCCTCCTCCTCCCTTCTTATGTTTGGTTTAGTGATTGATGTTGATATGTTTGTTATCATATATCATGTGCATTAGAGAATTTCCCTCTTCCTCCTCTCATCCCCTCAGTTAGGTCGCCTTATTTGCTCATCTCTAGAATCTCCTTCTTCATCTAGAGTTCCTCCTATGACCCGTTTTCTACCTAGCTCCCACATATTAGGGAGAGCATCTGATTTCTTAATTTTTGTGTGACTGACTAATCTCACTTAGTATATATAATGCCCTCCAGTTCCATCCATTTCCCTCTAAATGCTGTAATTGTGTTTTTCTTTATGGCTGAGTAGAATTCCATTGTGTACATATTTCATAGTTTTGTAATCTATTCATCTGTTGAATGCTGAATGAATCTTGGTTGGTTCTATAGTTTGGAAATGGTGAATTGTGCAGCTATGAACATAGATACACATGCATTCCTTTGGTAGTTTGGTTTCCCTTCTTTTGGGTAGATACCCAGAAGTGGTATTGCTGGATCAAATGGTAAGTTCATTCCCATTCTTCTGAGGATCCTTAAAGTTTGAGTTCTTATTTTTTTATTTTGAAACAGGGTCTCACTGAGTTCCATAGGGCCTCACTAAGTAGCTGAGGCTGTCCGCAAACCGAAATCCTCCTATCTCAGCCTCCCAAATGCTGTGATTACAAGTGTGTGCCACCACACCCAGCTTCATGTTAGCTTTTACAACAGAAACATTTATGGTTCCTTTTGGTAAAACTGTCTTCTAATATCCCTACTGTCCCATTTCACCTCCAAATTTGAGCTTGTCAATATTTTTTCTACTTTGAAAGTTTGAAGGAACATGGTATAGTAAAAAGAATATAAAGTATTGAATGAAGCTTAGATTTAAAGTTTAGTTATAATGACTAGTATTATTTCATTTGAGAAATCACAAATATCTTAGTGACTCAAATGTCCCTATCTTAGAATGGGGGCAATTAAACCTATTTCTGAGAGATGCTGTAATAATAGCAGGTCTAAAAAGCATTTGGTACAAGTAAATACACAGCAAATATTGCCTGCTATAATTTCTTTTCTTCTTTTTTATTACAATTTTGCATGTCTCTATAAAATAAACTAACTCTTAGTCATGATATTCTTTTCTTATAAAGTTCCCCCTATTTTGTAAGGGGTTAACAAAATACTCATTTATCCATTCATCCAGTGGCCAATTTACCCTCCTGTTATGTTTTGGGCAGTGTTTCAGATGTGGGTACATAAAAATTTCAGATATTTGCCTTCATGTAACTTACATACTAGTAGTACCTTGCAATCATGTGAGCTTAGTTCTCTTAAAACGTATCAAAGCCAATCATTGTGTGAAGCACAAGAAGGTAGGGAATGAGAGGGAGTGGGATGGGAACTGGATGTGAACTCAGTGAGTGCTATGTACATGTATGTCCCTATCACTGTAAACTTCATGGAGATGTCTGATTACAATGCACCAATAGAAAAAATAAAACAAAAACTCAAGCTCTTTAAATTATGGAACTAACCCAGGTATCCATCAACAGATGAGTGGATTAAAATTATGGAATATACACAAAATGGAATTCTACTCAACAATAAAGAAGAACAAAACTATTTCTTTGGGATATCAGAGGAACTTCAGATAATGGAGGAGAAACACCAGTGGAGCCAGGGAGGTGGTCTAGGAGAAAGGAAGGAGAAGGAGAATCAAGAAGGAATCACTTCTATTGATAGTATGGACATATGTGAGAATACCAATGCCAGTCTCAGTATTCTGTATGGGGAAGGGGTGAGGTGGGAAGGAGCTGGAAGAAAGCTACCAAGTGCTGTGTGCATGTATGTCACCATCACTATGAAATGCATTATGAGGTGAAGCTATAATGTGCCATGAAAGTATAAAAATAAAACGATAGAAAAATTAAAAAATAAAACAAAACAAAGCAAAAAATCCAAACTCTTATAAAACTGTGTCATATTTCAACTCTTTTGAAAGTGCTACCGTGAGTTGCCATTCATACGGTTGTTGCTCAACTTCGCTTGACTTCAGAAAACAGAGCTTGTTCTCATATAAAGCCTGACACCAGATATTTTAGTCAATTTAAAAATACTTATTTTTTTTAAAAACAAACTAATGCATTGCAGAATCTTCATTCTGTTTTTAAAATGACATATTAAATGCACATTTTATTTTTCCTTGATTTATAATAAGAAACTGAAGCTGAGAAGATGAAACTGCTGTCCAAGTTATATAAGGTAGTGGTTCTATTTGTCTTTAAAATTTATATTTTTTTGATCCTCTGTTAAAGCAAGTGGCAGTATTAGCTAAGTAGAATGGTTAGTTTTACTAACTGGTGAAAGGATGAGCATCGTCTTCCTGCCAGTGGTCTCCTGGATCTGTACGCTCTGTTCCACTTTACCACTTTTAAGTATCAAAAGACACCAATCCACTAGAGAACAGAGGTAGAAATAGATGATTTCAAGGTTTTTTTTCCAGCATTGTGAATTATGGTTTTTATGGTTTAGTACCTTAAAGTTTAACTCCACTTATTTGCATTTTAAAATCAGAGGATAATGTTCAACACAAATGAATGAATCTTTAAAAAGGTAATTTCAGCCATGCTGGTCCATAAGGATGGGGCAGGAAAGAGCTGCTCAGCCCTGGTCTAGTGGGCCCACAAATAATAACCTGCTGTGAGCTCTGATCCTGCAGGTGCCACAGAGACAGCAATAGTTCAGAGAAGCATCTATGTTCTTGTATACTTTTCTGGCTGTATAACTTAGTCAAGATTGTCATCTTTACAGTTTTAGTTCCTTACTGTAATAAATAAAAAATAAAAGGTGACTTTCATGGTTACAAAGAAAATGAAGGAAGATTTGTGATATGTTAGTTTATTACTTCATTTCTATGGTGAAAATACCCTGAAATTGTCTAAAATATTTGTTGCCAGAGTGTCTGCAAGAACAGCCATTTTTCTTTTTCTTTTTTTTTTAAATTTTTTATTGGTGCACTGTATTCATACATCATAGTGGGATACAAACTTTTGTAGACATACATGCACACATCGCCCAGTCAGCCCCCACCCGATCCCCACCCCATTCCCTCCCCATCCCTCCTTCCCATGCTTGGCTTAGTGGTTGACATCTAGTATTATAGCAATTTATCCAAAATTAAAAATGATAATCTCACATAACAGTTTCATTTGTCTGATACCAAGCTTTTGATGACTTAAAGATAACATTTCAATATTTCTTTTTACTTTCTTACCAGAGAATTTTTTTTCTATTTTTTTAGGTGAAACTATCATATATTTATATATTTATTTTTCAGACAAAAAATCTATCCTAATATGGAACATGGACTCTAGATACCCAAAACGATCTTGAAAAAGAACAAAGCTAGAAGATATATATTTTCTGATTTCAAATCATATAAAGCTACAATAATTCAAACAGTGTAGTACTATTCTAAAGACAGATATATAAACCATTGGAGTTAAATAAAAGCCTAGAGCTAAATTCTTCCCTATATTGTCAAGTTATTTTTGACAAGGTTTCCATGAACATTTGGTGGTAGAAATAATAATCTTTTAACAAAATATTGTTGAAAAATAATAATTACATGGAAAAGAATAAAATTGGACCCTTACCTAATCCCATATACAAATATTAACTCAAAATAGATAAAAGACCTAAATATAAATCTTAAGACTATAAACTTTTAGGAGAAAATCTGGGTCAAGAACAGCCATTTTTCTAACGTCAAGTATGTAGAAAAGATAAACAGTACGTTGTCTATGTCACCTACTGTTTCATCATAGCAATTTGAACTCTTCACAGATCAAAAGCAGTGAGTAATGGAACATGCTTACTGAAATATTTTGCTGGACTGGGTGAGACTCAGCATTAGTAAATTGAAACATCCTCCTAAAATTTCAAATGAAATCTATTGCTTACATGGATTTAGCAGCCTTAAAATACATCAGAAACGAAGTTGCCAATACTACATCTCTATTTTAATGAAAATGATAATTTCAATATCTGAATAGCAAAATTGATTTTAAAAGAGTGCATCAAAAACAATCACATAATCTCTTAATTATAATATCACAAAGAATATTTCACATGTCTTCTACACCAAAAATTCTGGCTCCTTCCTGTTAATTTGGTTTGCACAAAAGAGAAATTAACTTCCATAGAGAACCAGCATTTCTAGCTTTCCTAATTATACCAAAAGTCACTCTGAAGTCAGACTACTTTTATGCATTAATTAACTTGATTCTCCCATGCAAATATTTAACAAACATCCAGGAAACAAATATTCAGATATCGATTGAATTAAACAAATATTCAGACATTGATTGAATTAAGCTGAACCCATAATGCAGATTCCACATGCTGTTTATTTTGCTCCCACCTGAAGTAGATGGACAAGTGTGAGCTTGTCTTCTCTTACACTCCTGGGGTTCTGAGCATCATTTGATGTAATTGATTTCCCTACAAACTAAGAGTCAGATACATAAGGAGCATATTTATTTCATTCTTAGTCAGAGAAATGGGCTATGATCTGAAACCCTAGGGTTGATCTTTCCCAGAATAAAATTTATCTCTTTCCTTTAAATCATGTTTAATCTTCAGGAAATTAGAAGAAAAGAGGAATTGTAGAGAAAAACTCAAATATATTTTTATGTTAACAGAAGTACTTGAATACCAAGGGTGTTACAACCAAACCAATGATGATGGCGACTTTGTGACTACTAGATGGCTTGCTCCAACTTGATAATAAATTTTGTCTAGGAAAAAGGGGGAAAGAGCAAGGCAATAACTTTTCTCTGTGCATCTCTAAAGAGTTTTTGACTCTAGCCTTTCCTTTTTCTCCCCTTCCCTTCCTCTTTTCTTTTAATTAAAATTTCCTCATTGGGAATATGCTATACTGCAGGCTATGTACTGGACACAGGTTATCTGTTTCTTTATCATTTCAGTAATAGGTATTATGCACAACATTTTGAGAGGAGAAGAAGAAAGGAGTAGAAAGAGGAGGGGTTGAGAACTGTGGGGAAGGTGGACAGAAAGGAAAAAGTAAAGACAAAGGGCAAGTTGTTAATATTAATTCACATTATATTGAACTTTATTTCCCCTTGTGTTGGTTGTTTTATTCACTTACCAAATATTTATTGAGCAAATACTGTGTTCCAGGCACAGTCCTAGGCCCTGGGGATGCAAAGTCAAGAAAGACTTGCTTATTTCTGCCTTAAGGAAGGTGCATATTAGTGAGGAAGATAGAAGTAAGTAAACTACAACAGTGAGGGGTAGGAGAGCTTGCTGTGATAGAGTCTTATGCACTAAGAACTATGTGTGCCCGGAGAGAATGCATCTTAGATGAAACACCCATGCTGAATTTACTATAAGAAGGCCAAAGTAAAGCTCACTAAACCAAACAGAATACTTTCATTTGTCAAGTTGGCCTAGATAAAAAGGAAAGAACTTAATGCGGATGCTGAATTAATCTGGTATACTTTTTCAGTCCCCTCAGCCTGTGAATCCCATTATTAGTTTAAAACATATGGATAATAATTTCACCACTTGCTATGCTACATTTTAATGTGTATATAGATTGCCAACTAACTTATAAATACATGTCCTCATGATGATGATGTGGTATGTCTAATATATAGACTTGGATATATTGTTTAGTTTCTTTGGCAAGTCCCCAACTGTTTTAGCCTAATAGCAAATTATTTATATTTTACAGATTATTTTTAGTTAAATTGAACAAACTGACAGATATTTTCTTAAGTCTGTTTGCTGGATTTATTATTTTTCTATTGAAGCAGTCTATGTATGTAGTGGAATAATTGGCAGTTTCCTCCCAAATAATTTCTGCAATCATACCCTTGTGTGGTAGGAACTCTGATGCAAAGTCAAAGTGGGGATGTCTTTCCTGTCTGAGTGCAGAGAGGACAAGTTAAACAATGCACTTTTCATAGTTTACTTTGGGAGGCTGAGATACCACGTGAGCAGCTGCACACCACTGTGTGACTTTTGCATAAATATAAGTGTAGTTAAATGGCTGCCAACTAAAATTTATTTTTTTAGTTTCAGTGTTTTAGATAGATGATCAAAGTAGCCCTGCCATGAATATACTAACTACCACTCTGTAACTATTTTATAACCAAGGAAGAAAATAATACAAAACATAATTTTCATACAGTGTAGTATAGAAAAGGTATGTGTTATTTTATCAAAATAATGATAATATTAAAACTAATTACCCTAAATTAGGTATTAGGCATGTTCAACAACAGTATGTAATAAGAGTAAAATCATCTGTATTTTTGTAACTCTAGTTTTCAAATTTATGTGAACTGCATACAGCTTTTGGCTTAAGGTAGCAGCCATCCTGCAGGCGAGTCACACTCTTCAGCAATATATTAATTCATGAGCAGAAAGATGCCAGAGATTGTTGCATAGATAACATAATGAAAATTCCGGAATTACTTCTAGCTTTTGCCATTTTTGTTCCATCATTAGAAGGGTGGTACTAATTCTTTCTAGCAAATTTAATAATAATTAGGTAATTGAATCTCCAACTCATAGCACTTTTTCCTTCTTTGGTATCAGATATTTAAAGCATCTCTGAAGCCCAAGTATGAGAGTTTCTTAGGAATGAGTCTCTCCATTATTAAGCCCTTTATAATAAACTCACATTCATTAGCTTGTGAGAATTGTCAGAATATTGGCTTTACCACTCCCTACATGCTATTAATATGAGGCACATTTATTTTTACTTATTAATCTATATGCAATTTGAAATAATGATTAGGACATTTGTGTTCTTATGAAATTTTATTATATATGGCACTTGTTGTCTTTAACTTATTTGTTTTATTCTCTGTCATCAAAATGTAATCATTTAATCTACCTTGTAGTTTGTGACAAATGCTTATTCCAGATTTATGATTGAATTTGTCATAAGTCTTACTGTATTTTTTCCAATGAATAGGTTAGTGAGGACGGAAGCTCTCGATATCATTTCACCCAAAGAGATATGACAATGTTACACAATTCTCAATTCATAAAAATATCATAGTTTATTAAGCAACAATATATTAATCTGGTTGTAGTTATAAGGGAATCACTCTTAATGACAGATATGAGCTATAGAAATACTTAAAATATTTGATAAATGAGAATTACTCTCATTGCAATTTTGTTGATATGTCTTCAAGCAGATTCAGAAATATGTTTTTCTAACCAACACCTCACATATTCAAAGAGATAAGAAAAATCATGGCAATTGCTGACAGCCTATAAGAAATCCATTCTGAGTTTAGTTACATTTACATGTAACAAAGATTGAGTCTTATTTACCACTATTTTTGTTCAGGAAGTGTTATCATATTAGAAGTCATTATTTTCCTAGCAATATGATTGTCTACCTGATTTTTAACTAAATCTTTGAATTATTTTTTAATCTGTTCATTGTACATTTTCATCTCTGGTAAGAATGTTTTCTCTCCTTGTCTAACCAGCCAATTCTTGTTTGGTCAATACAGAACTCACTTTTTAGCCAGATAGAAGGGATTCTTCTTTCAGACTCTATTTCTTCTCCTTTTTAAAAAAATCCTTTTGTCAGGGCATTGTACTTTATATAGCAGTGAGGTAAAACATGATATGAACACACATGCACAGCACTTCGGTGTGTTTTCCTCGATATCCCACCCCGGTCCCCTCTCCTGTACTTGTTAGTGAGTTTGGTAGTGATATCTTCATGTATGGACTTAGCATTATTTGAACTTTTCCCTCATCAAGTCTCCTTTTCTTCCTCTCTACCTCCTTCTTTCCCCTCCAATCCCTCCCACTATCCCACAAGCCCTGATGAATACTATCACCCTAGGGTGATAGTATTGACCTACAAGCTCTAGAAACCCCGATGAACCCCATCATTTTAGTCTTTTACCTCATTTCTCTGAAGTTCCTTTTGTTTCCTAATTTCTCTTTAGTGTCCATACATGAGAGAACACATACCACTCTTGACTTTCGGAGACTGGCTTGGTCCCACTTAGCATAATATTCTCCAGTTCCACCCATTTACCTGCAAATGACATCATTTTGTTTTTTATGGCTGGGTAAAATTCCATTGTGTGTTTATACCACATTTTTTATCCATTTATCTTTGATGGAGACCTAAGTTAATTTCATAATCCAGCTATTGTTAATTGTGCTGCTATAGAGTTGGCTTAGATTCTGGGCCTCTCCTAGGACTTGTGATTCTCCTGTTGCAGGCTTCCAAGTGTTGGGATTGCAGGCAAGTGCGCTATTCCTGTGCCTCACTGTGTTTGAATTGGATGTCCACCTGACCAGACTGTTTCCACTACCAGACTGAACTTCTTGAGGACAAGAACTCATGCATCTTTTCCCCTTGGATGCCTAGCTAGCACAAGTTCTGGCATGGTACAAGGTAGATGTTAATACATAATGTGTTGCATCAAAAACAAAGTAATTGATCATCTTTATAAGAAAAGGTTGTTATAATGGCTAGAAGTGGTAAGGAAAGGTAGATAACTGGGCATGGAATGAATGAACATCTTGAAGAAGCTTGCATGAAAAAGAAACCAATAGATATATACGACAGTAGAGCTTTCTGTTTCAAAATTTTATTTTTTTTGGCACTGGAGGGTGGAACCCTTCCTTCCTTCCTTCCTTCCTTCCTTCCTTCCTTCCTTCCTTCCTTCCTTCCTTCCTCTCTCTCTCTCTCTCTTTCTTTCTTTCTTTCTTTCTTTCTTTCTTTCTTTCTTTCTTTCTTTCTTTCTTTCTTTCTTTCTTTCTTTCCTTCTTTTCCTGATGAATAAGAAGGATGTGTCCTGCTGCAATGCTCTGAGAACTCCATCAAGCTTCCCAAATGGAAGAGGGTTGCCAAGTTATGCACATCTTAAGATTTTTCTCTTATAAAGCCAAGAAATGTGAAACTTATTAGCAGTTCTCGTGTGGTTTTCCAAGGAAACGGAAAATGCAGAAGTTAGTGTTCCTATGGCAATGAGGCATCAGCTCTGACTACTTTCCCAGCTCTGCCGCCGGTGAGCCCTGGATGCGGATTTCTCACCCAGCAGACAGCTGGCAGAGTAGCTGTGTTGACAAAAATCTGTGTTGAATCTGCTCTCTTCTTTTCTTCTCTGTTAATTCTAAGTTTTGTGAAGTAAGACCTGGTGCTTATGTTCTGACAACTGGGTGGATTTTTCATGGAGTTTCCTGTGCTTTCATCTACATATAACCCATCTCTTTTATATATTTCCTTGTGTTTGACTTACGAGTCATCCTGCATTTTGTAGACTTGTGTCAAATCATTCAGAAAAAAGCCTGAATGTGAGGGTGTAACTCTGGGGCAGGAGTGCAGACCCTCTAATCGATGATGTTGCCCTGAGGCCACACACCAAGTTCATGCCATGGGCACCCGAGGCTGCATCTATGGTGCTCTTGAAGGATTAAATGAAGATCCAATTCCCACATCTGTAAAATGTAGCAATTTAGGCGCAGTGACTAAAGATAGCCCTATCAAAATCCATATATTCAGTCATTTATGAAAGGATAGTGTTATAAAAAAATCAGGAATAAGAAGCAGGTTTAATTCTAGTTATATCCGCTTATTTTAAGGGTAATAGTTTTTTTTGTATTTTTGGGGGGCAGGTGTTAGGGATCAGGGATCAAGTCCCTCACCCTGAAAATTTTAAATTAACATAAAGTAAAAATAGACTTTTTTGGTCTACAGTTTCTTTGAGACATGTAATATGCCTATAATCATCACTATCACCACATTCAAAACTCAGAACAGTCTTATTACCCCAGAATATTCCCTCATTCTCTATTTCCACCTGTATTTCCTGATACACTCTTTTGCATTGAGGCACTTTGTGTTGCATTTTTTGGGGACATCATATATGTAGAACCATACAATGTGTTGCCTTTGGGGACTGGCTTCTTTCACTAGACGTAATGCCTTTCAGATTTGTCCGAGTCATTTATAGCACATGATCTACAGTTGGCTTTTGGTATCAGTAAATTTTGTATATATGGACTCAACCAGCCACGTATCAAAACATTTTAGAGAAGTTGCATGGTTGCTGACATGTTCTTTGTAGTTAGGGCTATGATGGCTGTGTCTCTCCTGAACGTGGACAGACCTTTTCTTCTTGTCATTATCCCTAAACAATACAGTGCAACAACTATTTATGTAACATTGACATTGTATTCGGCATTGTTCATAATGTAGAGATGATTTAAAGCATATTAGAGGGGAGAGGCACTGAAAGAAAACAGAACAAATAATCTTTTGTGTGTATCTGAATGCATCACTAAAAAGTAAAAAGTAAAACCAAAAAGTAAAGTTTGTGGGGGGAAGTGCATAGGTTATATATGAATACTGCACTTTTTTTTTTTTTGCGGTACTGGGGATGTAACCCCGGGGGCATTCTATCTCTGAGCTAGCCCTATTTTTCTTTTATTCTTTAGTTTGAAACAGGGTGTCATTGAGATGCAAGGGCCTCACTAAGTAGCTGAGGCTATTCTCAAACTGTGATCCTCCTGTCTCAGGCTCCCAAATTCTGGGATTACAAGCATGTGCCACCATGCCCAGCTATTACTACACATTTTAATGAAAGGAATTGAGCATCTTCAGGTCTTGGTATCTGAAAGCGGTTCTGGGGCTAATACCCCGCAGTTTGAAGAAAAACTGTAGTCTATTTCTTTTTATTGCTCAGTAGTATTCTATTTTATGGATGTATCACTGTTTGTTAATCCATCACCTGGTGAAGAACATTTGGGATAATTATGAATAGAACAGTAGTATTGCAAACATTTGTGCAATGGATTTTGTGTGAACATGAGTTTTCAGATTAGTTTACTTCCTAGAGTGAGATTGTTACATCTTTAGTAAGTGGATATATAAATTTATATAAAAATGATACTGGTCATGGTGGCATATGGCTGCAATTCCAGTACTTGGGATGCTGAGACAGGATCTAAGGTTTGAGGGCTGCTTCAGCAACAGAATTAGACCCTCAGTAACTTAGAGAAACACTGTTTTAAAATGAAAAAATAAAAAATAAAAAGGGCTGCTCAGGGGTGTATCTCAGAGGGAGAATTTCCCAGGTTCAGCCCCCAAAAGAAAAAACTACCAAACTGATTTCCAGGGTGTCTGTACCATTTTTCATCCTACCAGGCATGCCTGAGCCTGATGAGCGTTCAGATATTAAAGCAGCTAGCCATTTCAAATTTTTATTTGCTAATTTTGACAACTCCAGTTGAATGCCAGGATGGTATTGAGTCTAATTACCTGTCCTACTACATGGAGTAGAAGAGAAAGTATAACTCTTTCCTTTCTTTTTGGTGCCAGGTTCTGTCTAATCTGGACAGGAAGCAAATTCACAGGACATGAGAACTTACATCTTAAACTATTATAATTATTATTAACGCAAACTAATCATACAAACGAATGGGTTTGTGTAGCATTTCCATACATGCATCTGTAGAGCTTTACTCATATCTACCTTCTCTTACCCTGCGAGTCTATTTTTAATAAATGGCGACACTGCCCATTAGCAGATTACAGTATGAAGTAGTTTTGTGCACAGACCAAATTATCAGCCAGTTTTAGGAGTAGGGCTCAAGAAAGAAGGGGCTCCAGGGCAAGGAGTCAGAATTGCTATGTCATTAGGTGGCATGTCCTTCCAGGAGCTTCTTTTCCACTTCTGTTTCTTTTCTTATAGAGAAACTGGGAAGAATGATTAGTCACTGTTCCTGTCTTCTGGCAAAGATTCTGATGACAAAGTATTAAGTCCGTGAAGTGGAGGGGAGAATTTTATCTATTTGATTTTTGCTTAGGTACTGTGTAGACAGTCTGCTGACAGATGGAGCCTGGCATTTTGATGATATTAGATGGTATTAAGTCAGGTACCTGGAAACCTCTTGCAACTTTTAAGTAAGGCAAGATTGTCTTCCTTTCCATGAAGAGCGCTGCTTGGTAATGTTACTCCTGAGGACTGTCCTGACCCTGGCTATGCAGCTGGCCAGGAAAGTGAAGAGTTCTGCTATCTGGGCTTTCCTCCCCCTTTTTGGGGCTTTTAGTATATTTTGTATAGTATAATGTCTGACCATAGCATCAGCAACTGTTCAACTTACAGAAACAGTTGAGTCATAGGCTTCACTAATTGACATAGATTATTCAGGAAACGAGAAAGTGACAGGCTTGCTTTGTATGAGCTGTAGAAACCCAGTGTTGTATTGGGCATAGTAGAACATGCCTGTGATCTCAGTACTTGGGCTGATGAGGTAGGAGGATCATAAATTCAAAGCCAGCCTCAACAATTTAATAATGCTGTCAGAAGTTAGCAAGACCCTGTTTCTAAATAAAAAGCATGTAGTTGAGAGGAAGAATGCTCCTAGGCTCAATTCCCTGGAACTTCTCCCCACAAAGAAGATGAAAAGGAAAGAAAAGAAAAGAAAGAAAAATCCAGTGTTGTGACTAGTCGGGGGGACATATTTTATAGGCAATATTTATCATATTTAAGAAATATAGTGAAATAAACAAGCTACTACAATAAGAATAAGAAGGAGGTTGAGGAATTACACATGGTTAGCCTGGAAAAGGAAGACTTACAGCCTTATGACTTTTGTCTTTAAACATACCTCAGAGGGAAGAAAGCTTAGGTATATTCTGTATTACCCCCTCAACAGGGATTCTTAACTTTTCAGGACCCTAGACCCTTTTATGAATCTGAAGAATGCTCATAAATCATTAAAGACTTATGACATTTTGACTTGATGCAGAAACACACACACACACACACACACACACACACACACACACACCACATGAATACTAGGAACTTTCAGGAACAATATGAATATATTTTTAGGGAACACTCAGATGTCTCATTTTCTTAGAGATTAGATATAGAAAGATCAGATTAGTGAATTTCAATTTAGTAACTGAGAAATTTCTAGTGACTCTGACTTTCTGAAGCTTAAATGGGCTGCTTCCAACATTAATATGCTGTCTATCACTAGACAAGCTTAAATATAAGCTAAGTGGCTCCTCGATGGCTATGTTGAAGAAGACTTTTATAAATATAGTAGAGTTTTGGCCAGATTTACTCTAATTCCTTTAAAACCTCAAGAATCAATTAGTTTCCATGATTTTTATAGTAAAAGCCTCATATAGCATGATTGGTCTATAAGGCATTCGGTAATCCTGTTCTCAGACATTGGCATTCATGTATGGCTTTATAGAGTACTTGACTTATTTTAGGACTTCTGCTTGATTTCCTTTTGGTCTGCCCCATAATTTTCATTAGCTCCAATTGGAGTTCTTGGGTTTGGCTCTATGGACCAGTACCCATTTTCATTGCTGTAATAAAGCTTTAAAACTGCAGTATAAAGTCATGTGTTAGTTATCAAATTTCCTTCCCTTGTTAGCTTCCAAAGAACAGAAACTAGAGGTTTTTAGGATGATCTTAGGGATCTGCTCCATAAGGTTACAGAGGTCATTCCGTGACTCTCTGCCATCATTTGCACAGTCATATATTTTCAAGGAGCATTTAAAGTCAGTTGCTGTAATGTTCCTACATTGCTTTGCTAGAAAGGAGAAAAGGAGAGGGAGGGAGAGAGGAGGGAGGGAGGGAGGGAGGGAGGGAGGGAGGGAGGGAGGGAGGGAGAGAGAGAGAGAGAGAGAGAGAGAGAGAGAGAGAGAGAGAGAGAGAGATCTGAATATATCTTAATACAGACTTGCTACATTGCTAAACTCCAGAAGCAAAAATTTTGCTTAATGATAATTATGTTGTTTGGGGCTTCCAGATCAATTTGAAATGCAAGCATATTGATCTTGTTTTCCATAAAAGACAGAAAGAATGAATGTCATCTCCCAAAAGATAGATTCCACATTGAAAAGAAAAATGGAAGAATATATATATTGCTGTGGAAGCATTTGTTGGCATGTCATTAGTAGGGCCTAAGATGTGTAACAAGAAGGCTTCATTTATACTTAAAATATACTGATGAATCATACTACTAATCTTTTCATTTTCATGAACTGGAGGTTACTTGAGGGATTTCCAAGAATAGATTCTCCTACAGCAAATCAACCTGCTTCAGGAAATGCCCACAGTTTCTGGGCCTTATCATAGAGTATTAGTGTCAAGAGAACAATGCGTGGAATTTTGGAACCAGAAGAATAGCTAGATAAGGTCCATAAAGGGCACCTGATCTCAATCAAGAGAATATAAGTGCTGCCATCTGAGGACAGTCTAAAAATATATGCTCTCATCTGTCTGGCAATATGCAGGCTAAAATGAAAAGTGATTGATGTCTGTCAAATTATGAAAGCAATGTATAATTGGAACCAAACTTAAATGCAAATGAACTAACATATGTGAATGGGATTTAAATAGTTCCTGGCACATAGTAGGTGTTCAATAAATGTTAATCCCCTTCTCATGCATGCTTCTTTTGAAATTTAAAAGAGGAAATTTAAACGCAAATAAAAAGAAACATAATTTGCCACAGGTAGTAAACATCTGGGGTTTTATACCAAAAGAGGTGATTTTGGTGGAAAACGTGGAACTAGCTTTAAATTTAACTTGGATATAAACAGAGATGATAGATATGTGATGACTATGAAAAATGAATAAGGGAAAGGAATCTTCATAGGCTAAGAAACAATTTCTAGCTTTAAAAATGTTTGTTTTTTCCACATAAGTTATGATTGTTAGTTTTCATAAAAATAGATGAATAATAACAAAAATTACTTATGACATTATCATCTAAGTAATGCTACTCAAATTTTTATATGTAGTTTTATAACTTTTTTCCATGTAAATAAAGATATTTTACCAGTGGTACATGAATATTTGGTGAACCTTATTTCACTTAATTAAATGATTATCTTTCCATGTCACTAAATATAATTTGTAACACCATTTTGCATGATTAATATTCCACAGTATGAATATTATAATTTATAAAATCAGTTGCCTATATTTGGACCTTGATAATTCCCTCAAGATTTTGTTATTGTAAGCAACATCTCTGTGTGTGTGTGTGTGTGTGTGTGTATAATATATATAATATATATATACATATATATATATTATATATATGTATATATATATATGTATGTCTTTTTGTAGTTTTAAAAATATTTTATTAGAGCCAGGGGTAGTGGTGCACTCTTGTAATCTCAGTACTTGGGAGTCTGAGGCAGAAAAATAGCAGGTTCAAAGCCAGCCTCAGCAATTTAGTGAGCCTCTTAGCAACCTAGCAAGACCCTGTTTCCAAATAAAAAATAAAATAGAGATGGGAGTAAAGCTCAGAGGTAGAATGCTTCTAGGTTCAATCCTCAGCACTACACGTTTGCGTGTGCATGTGTTTACACACACACACACACACACACACACACACACACACACGGTTTACTTCCAAAAGTAACATTTATAGGGTAAAGAGCATAAAAATTGTTGAAGTTTTTAATAGACATTCCCAAATAGGCTCAGAAAATATTATAATGGTAATAGTAATATGTATTGTAATCTATTAAGGTATTCATTTTGCCAAACCTTATCCAAATTTACATATAGAAAAAAAGCAACATATCAATTTTATGTTTAAAAGGTTATAATTTTTTTTGGTGGTACTGGGGTTCCTGGATGCTCTTCTACCTCCGGGCTATACTCCCAGACCTATTTTTTTATATTTTTATTTGGAAACAGGGTCTCTAAAGCCAGCGAGGCTGGCTACGAACCTGCGCGATCCTCCTGTCTCCGCCTCCCAAGCATGGGAATTACAAGCGTGCGCCACCATGCCCAGCTCAAAAGGTAATAATTTTAATTTACATTGACTACTAGAGATTAAATATTAAATATTTTCAAATGTTTATTTTTTGGGGAGAACTATTGCCATTTTATATACTTTTTTCAATATTGTATTGATGTGTTTACCTTTTCATGTTAATTTGTAAGATTTCCAAATGTTGCAGGTTCACTGATTTTTTTATGCCCTCCATTTTTTGTGGTAGTGGATACTGGAGAGTGAACCCAGGAGCGTTCTATTCTATTTAATTTCAAAGTGTCTCACTAAGTTTCTGTGAGCTTCCCTCAAACTTGTAGTCTTCCTGTTTCCAAATATTGGGGTTACAGGTATGTGTCATCATATCTGACTTTTTATGCCTTTTTTATTTGTAGGAATTCTTTGAGTTTTGACTAACTTATAATTACAGAAACCAACAGAAAAGGATGCTCCATTTCCCAAGGTCCTTTGCAGTGTAGTATTGCATGTGGTCTGGTTTAGCCAATCATTTGCATCCATCCAAACTCTGAATATGGAGCTACTAACACAGAGAAGCAAGGAGAGATGGGATTTTTTTTTTTTCTGGTAAAGTGGCACCTCAAGCAGTGACCTCTTTAGTACCTAACATTTAATTCTCAACTTTATAGCGCATGTGATCTAGTTGCAATTCTGGGTACCTAGCTCTCCTGAATTCATTTTTAAATACCATTAAAGTTAACTATTCATTTTTAAATACCATTATTAACTCATTCACATGTGGTAAAACTCAAGTGTATTGTTTGATGAGTCTTGTCATATATATGCAATTTTATAGCTATCACCACAATTAAGATATGAACCATTTGCTTATTTATTGGTTATCTAACATGAGGCAAGCATGCAATAGCTCATTGTTTTCTTTCATTTAAATGACAACACAATACCTTGTTGTTGGTTCTATTTTATTTTCACCAATATTGAAACAGATATTAATGAACTTGTCTTAAATAACAATACAGTGTTGGCTGAGCCAGTATAAGAATATAGATGGTAAGCCAGGCATGGTGGTGCACGCTTGTAATCTCCGTGCTTGGGAGGCGGAAACAGGAGGATCGTGTGCTGGCTGAAGAGACCCTGTTTCCAAATAAAAATATAAAATAGGTCTGGTAGTGTAACCTGGAGAAGGGTTTCCAGGAACCCCAGTACCACACACACACCCAAAAGAATATAGATGGTAATTTCTCCTGTTCTGTACTGCTTCAACAGATACGGAGATCATTCACTTGTCCAAAACTATCATTATTAGCCAGGTGTGGTGGTGCAATCTTGTAATCTAAGTACTTGAGAGGCTGAAACAGAAAAATCACAGATTCAAGACCACCCTCATCAATTGAAAAAGTCCTGAAGGATATAGCTGGAAGTAGAATGCCTCTGGGTTCAAGTCCCAGTACACACACACACACACACACACACACACACACACACACACACACACACACGATCATTATCTAGATGTCCATTTGGAAGAATAATTTCTCCACCATATCACTTTCTTTTTTTGTGTGGTACTGGGGATTGAACCCAGGAGTACTTTGCCTCCTAGATACACCCCCAGCTATTTTATTTTTTATTTTGAAAAAGTCTCACCAAGTGTTGAGGCCCTTGGTATATTGCTGCGGCTGGCTTTGAATCTTCGATCTTCCTGTCTTTGCTTCCCCAGTACTGCTATCACAGGTCTGTACCACCATATCTAGCCACGTTACTACTTTAAAAAATCACCAGTATTCAGAAATATAATCTAAAAAAGATAAATTTAACCATACATAATTTCATTTTTGTCTTTGTTAGTGAATTCTCTAGAAATAATAATTTGGCATGCAAAGTATTTGTGCCATGTTCCTATCACAAGTCAATGGAAAAGTCAACATGTCTTTACTAAACTTATCTTTGTATGCGGTATTTTATTGAGTGAAGAAGAAAGTAAGAGTGGAAGAAAATGTACAGCTTCAGTTCACAGCCTTGCTGATGAGAAAAATAAAATAAGCAGAAATCGATGAGTTATGAAAAGAGCAGGTGCTTTATGGTCTAGGGTTAAACTATGTAAGAGTGAAAAAGAGCACTTAATTGGAAGAAGTTTTCAGGATGCAATAAATAAAGTTCCATCAGGGAACCATGTTTTTGAGTTGTGTACTGAATAAGGCATAGACTTGGCAGAGATAGATGGTAGGAGGGAATCATTTCTATGTGGAGGTCAAGGAAGTGAGAATGAACTAGGCACATGTAGGACATAGGCACTAACTGGGGTAGAAAAGTTGGGCTGGAGAATAGGAAGAAATCAAGTTGCACAAACTTAACATGTGACAGATGAACTCGTACACCAGTAAGAGAGGTCTGCATGATTCAGTAGGCATCGGGATACCAGTGTACTCTAGAGCAAGAATGATAATTTAGACAGCATGACTGTGTTCTCAAACAGGTAAATGAAGAAGATGCTGAATCATGAAGAGCCTTTAAACACAAGTCTCCCTGTGGATTTATGTAAGAATCTGTTCTTTTCCCTCTTAACAGCTTCTTACTTGTTAATCCCAGTCGTCTCCAGGTACAGCTCCTTTCTCTTGCAGAAGAAAGAGTGGCTCAGAGATATTAAGTGACTTTTGCAAGGTCTTCAGCTAACTAGTGGTAATATCAGCACTAGATATGTAGCTTTTGATGGCTGGTCTAGCACTCATTTTTTTAAAGCTCTTGTTTCTAAGGTTTGTCCTGATAGACTATAAAATAAAATGACATAGACATTGGACTCTCTGGGCCCAAAGTTCTAATTTGTTACCCTTTAGTTTCTGACCTTGGGCATCCATGTCAATATCTCGGTTACTCATTTTCTCTTTAAAGGGGTGATAAATAATCACTAAGGCATGGGTTATTGGCAAGATTAAATTATACAATATATGCAAACTATTTAGAGCAGCACTTGGCACATCCCCATAGAAACAGGCGCCATTAAAGCTAGATCAAGTGCTATGTGCTAAAAATCAAACCATGACAGCCTTCCCTCTTTATATACTAACAACAAATAATATAATGCAATTTTTTATTTTAAGCTTTTGGTTGATAATGTCATTAATTTTTTCTTTACTGTTCTTTGATCAACTTGTGGCCTACCCCCTCACCTGAAAAAAATTGGGAACGCTTATATACCCCATCGGGCTGTCTTTAAGTTGAAGTAAAATATTATATAAGAAGTCGAGTATGTATTCACCTTGGAGGAGCTCAGTATGTGTTAGCTTGCTTTTCCCCATTTATGTGTCTGCCAGAGATTGATAGAAGACAAAACAAAACAAAATGAAATGTACACATAACTGGGAAACCTTAGAAACAGTTTATAATTTGTTTGTCTACTGTGTGCATGTCTATGTTTCCTGAATATATTTGTCTATATGTTTTCCTCACTTTGATTTTCTATCATATGCCATTTAATAGGTTCCTTGACAGTTCCTTAAAGCACATTGCTTGTAAATTGAAAAGACGAGTCAGCGTCAGATTGTCTATGTTGTGTAAGTTTCCCTATACTGCACTGTTCTTGATTATCTGTACCAATACCCTTTAAATAAAAAGAAAAAAATTATCCAAAGTTTTGTTTTAAGATATATTGTTAGGAGTATATTAGCTAAAGATAACATTGTATGGGTAGTGAAACCTAGTTATAAAACATTTAAATTGTTAAGTAGTGCTAAACTTTCACCCAAGTTAAAGCAGCAAAGCCAATAGTGATGTATTTATCTGCCTTTTCTTTTATTTTTCAACCCTTCGTTGGAATGCTTTATACCTTCCGCAGAACAGAAACTAAAATAACCTGTTGTTATTCAGTTAGTCATAACTACATTCCTGGAGATGTTTTTTTTGCTCATACACATGAGTGTTATCTATACCGCGTCTTTATGTAGCATCTGGACCCTCCCACCACTGTGTTTGGCTGAGTTCACAAATCTGTTGTAGCCTATAGCTTTCCGGTCACTTCTCTGGCTCTCCTCTTCTACCAACCGTTGTTTCCTGGCAGCAATTAAAGCCTTCTGCTGCTGGAACCACCATAGCCACCTTGGTTTTGTGGTTTGGCAAAAGATTGGCTTCTGCCATCATGGGGCTTGAGCTTCTGCCTCTGAAGTTTATTTCCTTCATGAGTCCAAAATTTGAAGATTGATTGTTATAATTACCCAAATCCTTGTATCTCCCACTATCTTCAAAACTGCTTCTTCTACCACTGCCAATGCTATTTCCTCTGCTGTTATAGCTGCCACAGCTGCTATTCTCGCTGTAGCCACTGCTCTAGTTTCTATAACCCTGCCCAGCAATTTCATAGCCCTTGTTTCCTCCAGAGTAACCAGGGCTGCCTCCTCCACAACCACTATTACTTAACTCATTGTGGCCACCCCCACTGCTACCATATCCACCACCATCACCACCACAGCCACAGAAGCCATTGTGACTACTGAACTTCCTCCATGGCTGAAATTATCATTACTACCCAAACTTCCTCCACAACTACCACCAGGTTCCAGACCCACTTCGACCTCTTTGGCTAGAGGAAGCACAAGCCACCTCTTGCTCTGACATGGCTTCCTCACTTCAGCATTGTGGCTGTACACAATATGATATTTCTGAATGACAATCTTATCTATGGAGTCATGGTTGTCAAAAGTAATAAAAGCAAAGCCCCTCCTTTCCCCACTGTTTCAGTCAGTCATGATTTCAAACATTTCAATTTTCTCATACTGTTTAAAACCATCTTGTAGATACTGCCTTTTAGTGTCTTCTTTAATCCCACCGATGAAGGTCTTTTTCACTGTTAAGTGGGCTTGGTGTGGGGAATCTTTTCTTGGGACAGCTCTCTCTGATTCTATAACTCTTCCACCCACTTTATGTGATCTGGAGTTGATGGCTATATCCACCTCCTCCACAGTAGTGTAAGTGACACTCTCAAAGCCCCTGGAGCACTTGGTGCTTGGGTCTGTCATTACCACACAGTCCTGGATTGTCTCTCTTGCTCAGAATGGATTCTTCTCAGTTGTGTCAAAGCTCAGTCCTCTGATGAAGAGGTTCTGGAGCTGTTTGGGCTTTTTAGGAGATTGACTTAGATGTGACAGCAGTAAGAAGAGAGACTTTGAACAATGCTTCCTTGGTGATGTCCATGGGCAGAAAGGAGGAAAATAATGAATGTATTCAATTTCTCTGCTTTTCTGAGAGGTTCCTAAGGAGAAAACAGTTAATGAGAGTGTTAGCCATGCCACTGATGCGGTCCCCTTCCTGAGGGAAGACCAGGTTCTGTTTTACTGGACGAGAGTGAGTTTCCAGAATGGGCATCACATGAGGACAAAGTCCTTACAGGAAGGAGTGTGCCTTTGTTGAGATGATGCTAATAGATAACAATCGAATAAAACCATTACATGTATCAGTAGATACCCCCACCCCTCAGTAGACCTGAGATTAGGTGGCAAAATAAGATGTGACATGCCACAATGTTCACTACCTTGATTCTTCTTCTTTTTTTTAAAAATAACATTATAGCCAGGTGTGGTGGCACGTGCTTCTATTACCAGTACTTGGGAGGCTGAGACAGGTGGACCACAGGTTCACAGCCAGCTTCAGCAACTTAGTGAGGCCCTTTGCAACTTAGTGAGACTCTATTTAAAAATAAAAAAAATAAACTAGGGCTGGGGGGGGGTTGAAGCCCTCTATAATTAACACAGTAATACAGTCACAATTGATTCTAGTAAATTATTTGTGATTTGAATAAATATATGGATATGAACTCACAAACACTATAGAATTCAAGATATGAACAGCTTTAGTAACTGCTTGTAAGTAAGGGGAGAATGTGGAAATTGGAGATGGATATACTGAGTAGAGAGCTGTATCAGGATCCACATTTCCAGTTTGTACACATCTAGATTAAGAATGAAGAAATGAAGAATGTCTATTCTAGTAACAAAAAAAAAATCCTGCCGAGCACAGTAGCATACACCTATAATTCTAGTATGTATGTATGTATGTACGTATGTATGTATGTATGTATGTATGGCACTGGGGGTGGAACCCAGGGGCTATTCTACCTCCAGGCTATACTCCCAGATCTATTTATACTTTATTTGGAAACAGGATCTCACTAAGTTGCTGAGAGCCTCACTAAGTAGCAGAGGTTGGCTTTGAACCTGTGCGATCCTTCTATCTCAGCCTCCCAAGTGCTGGGATTACAAGTGTGAGCCACCACGCCTGGCTTAGCCTCAACCACTTAGAGAGGTCCTCAGCAACTTAGTGAGAACCTGTTTCAAAACTAGAAAATAGCTGGGCTTGGTGGCACATGCCTATAATCCCAATATTTAGACTGGAGGCTCAGACAGGAGGATCACAGGTTCAAGTACAGCTTTACCAATTTAGTAAGATCCTTTTTCCTCAACTTAGCAATGCCCTGTTTCAAGGAAATAGCACAATAATGAAGCTCTGAATGCTTATGCCGAAGACTGTGTCCATAGATTACTAAAACTAGTGCAGCTGGGAGATCTTTGGTATATTACCAGTTGTTCTGTATCTTTGCTTCTTCATCTGTAAAATTTTTAATAATAATAATAATAAATAATAATAATAAAGTATCTGAAAAGATTTTTGTATAGATTATAGGAGTCACCTTACATGTTTTACATTTTTGTGGTCAAGGTATAATCTAATTTGCTGGAATATTTTTGGTATAGTTTATTTTTATTTCCTTGAATAAATAATCTTAGCTCATAAACTTTTTCTCCCTTCTTTTGTGGTACTGGGAATTGAACTCAGGGCCTTGCACATGCTACTCTAGTGAGCTACATACATCTCCATCCCAGAAACTTTTATAAAGCATAATCACTTACTTAAACTATATTAGAAACCACATATCTAAGTTCTATACACTATTTACAAAAACAGTAAAAGAGTTACAGATATTTCAGAAGAATTGGTTGACTAAATTTATCCTTAGAGAAATATTCTGGTTTCCATATTTAATGAAAAAAGTTAGAATATATTGAATAATAAAAAAAATTTACAACTCTGTGATTTTTTCCTCTCAAGAATAAGTGTCTGGGGATGATGGGAAGCATCTTTTAGGGAAGCCTTTTACATTCAGGTCCGCTGTTTTAGGGAATTACGCACCACTGGAGTGAGAAGCTCAGAGCATCCGCTTATATACCATGGTTAAATGTTGATAAATCATAAAATGCATCTTTTTATATGGTATGCACTCAACATTTTCCCCTTAGTAAAGTGTGCAGAAAACCTGCTTAAATGGGGCATATAATTTTTAATGACTCAGGCCTTTAGTCCTAGGAAATGAACCAAGTATGATAAATAAGACAGAAACTGGTGAATACTGAGTGTCACACCATCAGATCTGAAATCACCTGAGGAGGTAAATGAAAGGTAGTGGCTTGAAAGGATTAGTCTTCAGTCTAGCTGATTTTGAACAACGTGGAATAAATTCACAAAAATTGATTGTAATCAAATAATCAAAAAATCTCTTCCTAGAAATTGGGAGATACTGATGTGATAATCAGAAACAATATTGAATCTCATTTCAATAAAAAACCCCAGTTTTTCTAGGAATTATTTTTGGTATGTTTTCTTTAATCCATATATTAGTGACAAGAAAATGTATCTCTACCTTGTACCCTTTCTTTTGCTATTTTTTTTCTTTTTGTACTGGGGATTGAACCCAGGGAAATTCTACCTCTGAGCTACACTCCAGCTCTATTTTACTTTTTTTCAAACAGAGTCTCACAAAATTGTGCAGGATCTCACTAATTTGCTGAGGTTGAACATGACCTGCAATCTTCCTGTCTCAGCCTCCCAAGTACTGGGATTATAAGCATGTGTCACCAGGCCTGGCTTTTGCTAACTTGTTTGACCTCTGATTTTTTGAACACTTACGAGTCTACACATAGGTAGACTGCCCTTATTTCTGTTCTGATTTCACTGATTATTCTTAGGAGGAAATATTCACAAGTTATCCCAGGAGAAAAGCAAGGTTTGTGCATCATTAAAAAATAAATGAATAAATTCATTCTTTTATTTAATCAGATATAATAATTTAAAAATATATTATCCCTGTCCCTGGAGACTGTAAAAAAGAGAGACTGTGAAAATTAAAGAATTAGGAAAATTAGAAAAGCTTAAAATGAGCAGGTAACTAGTGAAGAAAAAAATTAAATATATTGTATACACAATTGATTTTAATATAGCACCAATGGAGCATCAGCGCAAAAAACTTGAATCCGAGGAGCTTAAGTCTATTGTTGCTCCGTAAGGCATCCAGTCGTCTAGAACTTTGAAAAATTAAATAATGTAGGTATATCAACAAGCAAAGGGAATACTTAAAAATTACCTTTTTATAAAAGAAAAAAGGTGAAAGATCAGGCTGATCTTACAAAATATTTTTGATTGGTAATATAACTGAAACAGCAATTTTTAATTTTGGCTTTAGACAGCAACATTAGCTAATCACAGATTCACTTACAACACTCAACATATGAAATTGTTAAAATTACTTAAACTTGCATAACTTTAGGAACAAAACAAAAGATAGGAAATGAAACCCTAAAAATATTCAGAATGACAGACCTAGGGACGTAAGGTATAGTTAGCATCAAATATAAAGCCATAAAGGTCAAGAAAATGGGCATTTGACAAATAAAAATTAGATTTATTAAGATGAGCAATGAGAAAGGAGAGTTATGCCCAAAACTATAGAACATTTTAATATTTATGAAAAGGCTCAGAGTTCATAATATAGAAGAAACATCAGTTCATCTTAATAAAATAGAGTTGGAAAATGTGAATGTTTGTTGATTAAGTGAATGTCACATAAGTTTTTTGATTCTAAAAATATTCTCAAGTATATATCATATTTTTAATAGAAAAAAGTAAAGGAAAGAGGAATGTTTATTATAGGTACAAACCAATTATGTGCTCATATTCAGAGAGAAATAGTGATCATATTTATAAAACATAAAATTAATCTACAAAGGTTTCTAATTTATATAAGAACATTTATGTATACACAATCACAGACATGTATATAATTAAGAAATGTTTATGTGTGTGCAAACTAGTATTTTTCTACAAATAAAATTCTGGACCTTTAAATGGTAATTAAAAGAAATTTAAAGATTTATAAGTTCCATACAATACTGCCTAACATTTAAAACTTCTTGTTCCACCCCAAGAATTTACTTCACAAATATCTCTATCTATAAAATTGATATAAAAATCCTTATTGATAGTGATTAGTATGGACTTACTAAGGAAAAAAATAAAGCACTCATCGCAGTGCCAAGTATACAATAAAATTTGTATAAATGTAAATATCCTTAACAGAATTGACTATGAAAATTGGGTCATGAAGCTGGATGTGGTGGCACACGCTTGTAATCCCAGCTTTTGGGAGGCTGAGACAGGAGGATCGCGTTTTGAGGATGGCCTCAGTTACTTGGTGAGGCCCTGTGCAACTCAGTGAGACTCGGTTTCAAAATAAAGAATAAAAAATAGGGCTGGGGGTATATATCAAAGGTAGAATGCCCCTGCATTCCACCCCCGGTACCACACACACACACACAAAGAAAATTGGGTAATGAATATTGTGCTACTAGGCAAATGAATGTTGTCTTAAGTGGTAAACAGAGAACCAGGACAAGGGAAGAGCACAGCAGGAAAAATTCATATTTTGATTTGATTGGTTAGCTTTATCCAAAATAAACTCTACTATTAGCAAAAATTTGAAATTTTGTGATGAATTTACTGCATTCGTTGACAGATGCTTGTTTTGACCATTATATATAATTCTTACAACTTTTTGAAAGGAATTTAGGAAGTCTATTGTATACTTTCTTATTGTATGTATAACATATTTTTCCTCAAGTTATATTGACTGACTTCTCCAAATGGCAAATTATTAAATATCCTAATAGTTATGGCAGATTCAGTGTGATCCAGAAGCTATGGAAGCGTAGAATTCTATGTAAATTATAGGTAGATAAAGGCAGAATAAGGTTAAAAGTTTTATTGTCTATAAATCACCATTATTTACATCTGTGTAGTGATCCAGCTACTTATGCACGAAACTGTGATATCCACTGTATATTTTTTTATATGGTTCAAAAGATAGTGTCTGTCCAATCTCTTGGTAATACATCATACACTATGATTTTTTATTCTGTTTATCTAATAGACTAGTAATTCCATTAAAGCAAATATTTGACTGGCTATATATCCATTCATTTATTTCCTCATCCACTTAAAATTTATAAAGATAGATAATGTTTTTATTCTTTTAAAATATACTTTTATGGAAGGAGGATGTTTTATTATTAGTGAACCCAATGCTGGAATTTCGTGACCACAGCTTTATAAGCATTTGCAAGGTATCAGTTCTGTAAGAATTATATAATTTTGCCAATTAACCACTTTTGGTAGTCAACACTGATTTTTAAAATCTCCCATAATGCTTTCTTCTGTATTAAGTTATATGAACAGAATTTTCAATTCTATAAGCAAGTAACTATGAAGGCGAAACATAATAGATATGGTCAAAATTTGGCAGAAATTTAAAGATATTTAACAAATAAAGAATAACCGTTCCTTTAAATACAAACTTCAATTTGTCATTTTTAATAAGAAAACTTGTTTTCTTTCCCCTTTCAAGGTTTTCAGAATATAGATCCTATTTCTATTTTTTTCTTAATTTTTTTATTGCGGCACTGTAGTCATACATTTTAATAGGGTACAAAATGGTAGAGGCATACATGCATTTAGCCCTTCCCCAGTTCCCAGCCCTTTTCCTCCCCCCTCCCTCCTTTGCATGTTTGGCTTACTGATTGACTTTGATATGTTTATGAATGATGTGGACTTTCTGTGTTCAACTTTTCTGAATTTTTACTATTTCCTAGGATATGTATGGGTATAGGAATATTTGTGTTATAGAGTTACTGTGAATAGAAGATTGTGCAGTTTTTAGAAGGCAGATAATGTAAAATGTAACATTTTTATATCTTTGTTTAGCATCTCTGAACTTCTTGTCTCTAGTGTTATTGCAGGTTTTGGGCCAAAAAAAAGTCTAGGCTGTTAGGACTAGTTGTTTGATGGATGGGTGTGGAGTGAAGGTTCAGAGAAGGATATGGATTGGTGGAATTGTTATTACTAAGTAGGACAGGGGAGGGGAGGAGGCCATGCAAAGAGGATGGGAGTTGAGGTAGGGAGACTAAAGTTAGGAAAGTCCAGATATTCAACCTGTAACTGAATAAGGAGAGAGGCGCCAACCTGGCCTTCTATTACCTACAGTTTTTATTGCCTTGGTCTGGAGTAGCTTCAACTTGAAATTTTTTTTTTTTTGGTGGTACTGGGGGTGGAACCCAGTACCTCCGGGCTATACTCCCAGACCTATTTTATTTTATATTTTATTTGGAAACAGGGTCTCACTAAGTTGCTGAGAGCCTCTCTAAGTAGCTGAGGCTGGCTTCGAACCTGTGTGATCCTCCTGTCTCAGCCTCCCAAGTGTGGGCAAGTAGCTTCAACTTGTATTCATTTCCCCAAGACAGGAGGAAATTAGGAGAACTCAAGTAGGGAGGGGGGGAGGGAGAGAGAGAGGGGAAGAGAGAGAGAAGAGGGAGAGAGAGAGAGAGAGAGAGAGAGAGAGAGAGAGAGAGAGAGAGAGAGAGAGAGAAGCCATGTCCTTTCTGATTCATAACTACTTTGACCCCTGGGCCTCATGAGGCATCCCACACATCACACCAGCTAATTATGTTATATTTCTGTCATTCTTGAAATTGCAAGAAAATATAATCTCTCATGCCTTCCAATTTCAGTGTTGTTTTCTCTGGGCCTCCTAATCCCCATTTCTTCTTTCTCTTGCAAATATCTTTTCTATCTGCAAACCTCATTCCATTGCAAACAGCTCCCATGTCTTTAATGCAAAGGTTAGTCATTAACAGCTGTAGTGGGGGTATTTTGCCTGCTGACAGTTTTGGAAGTCACTCTCTCATTGACATACTTCTCACACTTCTCAATGACTCTTTCCCGTCCACACACTCTAGAATGTTCTGCCTTGACAGAATGTAAGCTCCATGAGGGCATGTAATCATGTTTTATTTGTTAATGTGGACCAAGTAACCATAGCAGTGCCTCTCAGATATAAGTAATCATTAACGAATTAAGTCACTGGGCATTCAGTCAAGAAATATATGGTTATGTGCTGATATAACAATGAGTGACTTAAAAATTATCTGCCTCATTGAGTTCCCACTCTAATATGCTGGAAGACCATGGCCAACAGATGGTAAACACGTAAATAGATATAATTCCACATTGTCATTAATCTATGGGAAGAATGCATCAAGTAAAGAAAATAGAGAGTGGCTGGTAGATGGTGCTTTGGTTATTTTAGAGAAAGGAGTCAGGACAGGCCTTTCTGGTGAGGCAAATCCAGGTAGAGTGTTAATATAAAGTGATGTAAAAATTTTGGACTTGGAAGATTTTGAAATGGGCAGAAAATATGGCAGTCTCAAGATGGGGAAATATTTTTTGCCTTTGGGAGGGAGAGTGGTTGGAGATGAGCTATGGAAATGAACAAGGGCCATGTTATCCAGGTCTCCCAAGTTATGCATAAGATTTTAATTTTATTTTTATGTGGTGTGAGGCTAAATGAGGGATGATGGTGGTGAATTAATTTGGTGAGTGGGAGGAATCAGGTTCTGGATATATCTGGATATATCTATGTAGTAAGGCAAAGAGAAGAATTAATGATAGGCTCTAGTTTCCTCTGCTGAGCTGGGAAGTCCATTTTACTAAGGATATTCCCTCAAGAAATTAAGTGAGCTGATGTGTTTTGGGAAATAAATGCATAATAAATGAGTATTTATCAGGACTTCCTGCAAACACAAAAGAAAATGATCACTTAAGAAACTATTGTACCTTATAAGTCTTTAAACTCTTGACTTTTTATTTTAAAAGATATTAACTTCAACAAGAAATTTTAAAAAATTAGTGCAATAAAAACTATCTATCCTTTACCTCTACTCATGGGGGTCAACATCTTGCCACCCTTGCTGTTTCTTTCCAAGTATACACACGAGCATGCACAGTTTTTCTCTGAAGCATTTGAAAGTCTATTTATTGTAGACATCATGAATCCACACTCTGAATAGCATATATTTGCTGAGAACAAGGAAATTCTCTAACAAAAGACCAGAGAAATTTAACATTGATACAATGCTGCTAACCTAACAGGTAGCTCATATTGAAATTTCCTCAGTTGCTCAAATACAGTTTTTTTTCTTATATTTTTATTCTTGAGTCAATCAAGAATCAAGCTATGTTTCTTTAGTCTTCTCTAAGTGGGAAGAGGTTGGCAAACTTTTTCTGCAAAGGCTCAGATAGTAAGTAAATATTTTAGTCTTTGCGGGCCACATATGGTCTCTGTTGCAACTCCTCAGCTTTGCTATTGTAGAGCAAAAGGAGCCGCAGACAATATGTAAATGAATGAGTGTGACTGTGGGCCAATAAAATTTTATATATGGACTCTGAAATTTGAATTTCATATAAAATTCATGATTCACAAAATATTATTCTTCTTTTGATTTTTCCCCCAACAATTTTAAAATATAGTAACCATTCTTAGCTTGTAGGCTGTACATAAACAGGCAGAAGGCTTGATTTATTCCACAATTTGGCCTGTAATTTCTAACCTCTAGTTTAGAATATACCCCTAAACTTTCTATTTTTTGTCTTTTATGACATTGAAAAATTTAAATGTCCAGCCTAGTGTTATATTGAATATCAAGTCAGATTTGTCTAATTATTATTATTATTATTATTATTATTATTATTATTATTATTATTATTTGGTGGTGGTGGTACTGGGGTTCCTGGAAGCCCTTCTACTTCCGGGCTATACTCTCAGATCTATTTTATATTTTATTTGGAAACAGGGTCTCACTAAGTTGCTGAGAGCCTCACTCAGTAGCTGAGGCTGGCTTTGAACCTGTGCGATCCTCCTGTCTCCGCCTACTAAGCGTGGGGATTACAAGCGTGCACCACTACACCCGGCTGATTATTTTTATTATTAAACATAAATGAAACATTTTTGATAAGAACATTGCACATTTGGTGTGTGCCTTGTTCATGCATCACGTCAGCAGTTAAAGATTGGTTTATCTTGTTATTTGTGAGATTTCCATTCTTTTTTAGTTCAGTTTTGTAATTATGAAACTGGAGATTCAGGGATGTAGAGGAAGTGCCTATCAACATAGGAGTTTCATGAGCAACCGAAGAAAGGGGTGGTAAGAGATTTCCTGCAAGAAAAAGAAAACAATCATTTAAGAAACTATTGTTCCTTTGGTTTTCTCTTAGTGTTTTAACTCTCAACTCTTGATTTTGAAATATGTTAATTTCAACAAGAAGTTAGAACAATGCAAAGAAAAATATTTACTCTTGGCTACTTTCCTAGGTGTGGACTCAGACTTGAATTTAGATTCTACATCATTCTGCGGCAAATAGTAGATTGCAACAAATGTTTGTATTCACTGTTTTATCAGTCACTGAATTAAGGCAGCTGATCACCAGTAGGAGAGGGCCACTAAAAGATGAAAGAAGAAGAGTGGGTAATTAACAATAAGTGAGAAAATGAAAGTAAAGGGAAAGGGAGGGCCTGGTGATGGAGTGAGAGGAGAGTCAGGAGGAAGATGAAACAGAAATTGCAGGGCTGAGGTTAAGTGAAAGGACTAGCAGGACTTACCATATAAACAAAGTTCTCTTAACTAAAGGATGGCTCAGGACAGGCACCACAGTTCAAAACAGATCAAATGGACATTTTTTCTTTTCATGGACTATTTTTGTTTTATTTATTTTGTTTTTTATTGGTGCATTGTAGTCACACATCTTAATGGGGTACAAGATGGTAGAGGCATACATGCACACATCACTCATTTAGCCCTTCTCCAATTCCCACACTATTCCCTTGCCTCTCCCTCCTTCTCATGTTTGGATTAGTGTTTGATATGTTTGTGAATGCACCTCATGGACCTTAGGGAATTTTACTCTTTCTTCCCTCAGACCCCTCAGTTAGGTCACCTTATTTTTTTCATCTATGGTTTCTCCCTCTTAGTCTAGATAGAGTTCTTCCTATGACCCTTTTTCCACCTAGCTTCCACATATTAGGGAGAAAATCCGATTTTTTTGTGTTTTGTGACTGACTAATATCATTTAACATAATGTTCTCCAGTTCCATCCATCCCATTTTATGGCTGAGTAATATTCCATTGCATACACATCCCATAGTCCAAATGGGCAATTTTTTTTTAGGGGGGAATTGTTTGGGTTTAGGAGACAGTGTAAGCACTGGGTATGTTCCTTGATTGCATTTTTAAGGCAGATGACTGACATTTCACAATGTCAGACCACTATATTAGAGTGAAATCTCAGAAGTATATAGAAGTATATTTGAATAAACTTGATAAAATAACCAGTGCTATTATTGAGAGATGCATTTGGCAACCTTCCATTTCACTTTCAATTCTTAAGATGATTTGAAATTTAGTTCTTGTGATTAATAACAGGATGGGTTTGACAGTTGTTTCTTAGACTAGATGTAGTCGACATTGGTAATTTTACATATATATATATATATATATATATATATATATATATTATGATCAGTGGATGTGTTTCTGATGGTCCATTTCCCTACTGAAGTGGGACATCAAGACCTGATTGTGATATACTAGGTGAAGTGTGAGTAGGGTAATAAGAGTATAATAAGCCCATCCCCTGCCTGGCTCTGATCACTGTGTTTCTGTCAGTGTAGCCCAATTTGACACTGTCTACTTATCTACTGTACCATGTGTTCACCTCAAGGTGAGCAGGCAGCCAGGAAAAACCCATGAGCTTTTTTACATTAACTTTTTGAAAGCCATTTTTTGTGCCTTTAAAAATATCTATAACTTGATGAAATTGAAACTTGGTATTTTAAACACAACATTTAACTCTATTAAATTTCACTTAAATTAATTCTGTTGTATTAATTTTAATTGTATTCTGTATAATATCTTCACTGTGTGCCTTTTAGGTCCAAAAATATCTTCATATTTGTTGAACATACCATCTTTTCTAAGGGTGCGGTTACAGTCAGATATAGAGTGGCCTCTGAAGAGCTCAGGGGTGATACTGTTAAGTCATGAGGACTCTAATCTAGATGGTAACCTAGGTTGGAGGTGTGTGGCTAGAAGATGTGGGCTCCTGGAGGTGTGGCTTTAGGGACTGTGCTTGGATCTTGGAGTTCCCTTGCTTGCTTGTTCTCTCTGGCTTCTGGCTTCTATGATATAAGAGTGAAGCCTTGTGTTCTTCCTTTCTCTGCTTCCCACTACCATGCCCTGAAGTCTGCAATTCCAAGCCTCACGTGGACCGAAGCCCAAATCTCTAAGAAAACTGTGAGCAAATAAGTCTTTTTTACTTTAATTTATGTGGTCAGATTTTGGATCAATGCAGTAAGAGTGCCAAGACAGATGATTAATTATAAAATATGGGTAGATCAGAGAAAAGATCAGAAACTCTAAGAAGGACTTCAGGGAAGATGGTGACCAATAGTAGCAGCACATACCAGTCCTGCTAACACCCAATCTGCATTGCCTCAAAAACTGCATTCTACAGAGCCACAAAATACTATCAGTAGAGGCATAAAATGATAGTAGAGGCATAAAATGACCGATCAGAGAGTAGAAAAAAACCCATCCGCTTGTGGTGGTGGGCACCATGCTGGTGCCATCTTGCCTCACAGCATCTGACTCCAGAGAAAGATAGAAAAACATCAAGGACCTGAAGTGAGCAGCTCCAGACCACCAGAGTTGTAAGCCATCAGTTTTTCCTGTGCAAACACCAGCTACAACTTCCAGCAGTGGTGGCTGAGCTAACCACACCCTCCAGGGATCCAGAATGGAACTAGACACCAGAAAAGAAATTGTTTGCCTCATGGCTGCAGGTGCCACAGTTGTACCATCTTGCCTTACTGCACCAAACTCCAGGGACAATCAGGAAAACATCCAATGACCTGAAGGAGGCAGCTGCAGATCATCAGAATTGTAAGCCATCAGTTCCTCCTGCACAAACATTGGCTACAGCTTGCAGCAGTGGCAGCTGAGCTCACCACACACTCCAGAGATCCAGACTGGTGTTCTACAACATACAATACCATAAGTGAAGCTGCAGTCCCCACAGGAGAACACCCTTTGAGGCACCTCCAGGGACTTGCACAGCTGTGATAAACTCCCTGGGTCTGAGACTTTTCGGATCAACCTGGTGAAGGAGTAGTGGCAGCTGAGATTACCACACCCTACAGAGATCTAGAGATCTAGAACAGTGCTCAATAATACCATAAGTGAAGCCATGGATCCCATGGGAAAATGCTTAGCATGGTGCCTCCAGGGACTTGGGAAGCCACGATAAACTCCCTGGTTCTGAAAATTTGCAGTTCAACCCAGAGAAGCTGGGGATAGAGTCTGGTGTTGGACATAGCAGAGGCTCAGACAGATTCAGGCTCTAATCAGAGGAAAGTGTGAGAAGAAACAATCACTTAACACTAGAGCCAATGAGTAGGATCTCCAGGATCACCACAGACCTCCCAATCATTTAGAGGAAAACCAATTAGAATCACTCCAGACTTTCTAAACCAAGTCACGAAAGCCAGAAGGGCCTGGAGTAGTATTGCAAACTCTGAAAGAAAACAACTTGCAGCCCAAAATTTCCTACCCAGCAGAACTATCTCTCAAATCAGATGGGGAAATAAAAATCTTCTACAACAAACAGAAGCTGAAGGAATTTATGTCTTTCAAACCAGCACTAGAGAAAATACTCAAAGAGATTAACTGCAAAAAAGAAATAAGTAATACATGCCAGAACCAGAGAAACAAGAATTTTCATCCAGCAAACAACTAAGCAAAGAAGAACAAATACTACCTCAAACAGAAGTTAAATCTCAATATGTTAGGAATTAAAAGTCATCTGTCAATAATCACACTGAATGTAAATGGACTCAACTCCTTAATAAAAAGGCATAAAGTGGCAAAAGTGATTAAAAACCAGAATCCATCTATCTGTTGCCTGCAATAAACACGCCTTACAAGTAAAGATAGTAACAAACTTAAGATAAAGGGCTGAAACAAGATAATTCATTCCAACAGAACTTGAAGGCAAGCAGGAGTAGCAACTATGATATTAGACAAGTTAGACTTCAAGCCCAAGTTTATTACAAGAGACAAAGCAGGTCATTTATAATGCTAAAAGAAACAATCCAGCGAGAGGAAATAATGATAGTCAACATTTATGCCCCAAATATAGGTGCAGCTACTTTCATTAAACAAACTCTTTGTGGCATTAAGTCACACATAAATCCCAATACAGTAATACTGGGAGACTTTGATACCTCTCTCACATCATTAGACAGATCTTCTAGATAAACTTTCAGTAAAGATGCCTCAGACCTAAAGAATGCCATCAACCAAATGGAACTATTAGATACTACAGAATTTTCCATTCAAGTACAGCAGAATTCACATTTTTTTCTCAGCTGCTTGCGGAACCTTCTCCAAAATAGATCACATCCTGGGCCATAAAGTGAGCACTAGAAAATTCAAAAAATGTGACGCACTTCCCTGTGTCTTTTCAGACCATAATGGAATGAAACTAGAAATCAACTATAAGAAGACCCAGAGAAACAACATAAATATGTGGAGACTAAACACCACACTGCTGAATGAAGAATGGGTCATAGAAGACATGAGGTGAAATCAAGAAATTTCTAGAAATGAAAGTAGAGATACAACATATCAAATCTTCTGGGACACTTTGAAGGCAGTATTAAGAGGAAACTTCATAGCACTGAGTGCTCACATAAGAAAAACAGAAAATCACCAAATAAATATCCTAATGACAGATCTCAAAGCCTTTGAAAAACAGGAACAATCTAATCCCAAAGCCAGTAGAAAACAGGAAATTATTAAAATTAGAGCAGAAATGAACAAAATAGAAAATAAAAAAATACAGAAAATCAACAAAACCAAAAGCTGGTTTCTTGAAAAAAATTAACAAGATAGAGAAACCACTAGCCAACCTAACCAAAAACAAAACAAAACAAAATGAGAGAGAGAGAGAGAGAGAGAGAGAGAGAGAGAGAGAGAGAGAGAGAGAGAGAGAGGAACCAACCCAAATTATAAAGATAAGAGATGAAAAAGGAGATATCACTACTGACAGTGTAGAAATCTAGAGGATTATCAGAAACTACTTTGAAAAACTATACTCCAACAAATTGGAGATACTATACATGAGCAGATAAGGTGACCTTACTGATGGAGACAGAGGGGGAAAGAGGGAAATTCTCTAATGCACATGATGTATGACAACAAACTATCAAAGTCAATCATTAAGCCAAATATGAGAAGGAGGGAGGAGGAGGGAATGGGGTGGAAATTGGGTAAGGGCTAACTGGGTGATGTGTATGTGTATGTCTCTACCATCTTGTAACCCATTAAGATGTATGAATATACTGCACCAATAAAAAATTAAAAAAAGAAACTAAGAAAAATGATTATAATCACTCTAGAGAGACTGGGTTCTAGTTATTATTAAGCAAGTGATGAAGTTATTAATCAATTAATAATAAAACAATCATACTTTTATATAGTTTATTAGAAATTATGTAAATCTACCTATATTATATTATTATCCAGGTCACATACACAGACATGTGTGTGTGTGTGTGTGTGTGTGTGTGTGTGTGTGTGTGTGTGTCTGTGTGTGTGTGTGCGCGCACGCATGTGCGCATACATGAGGCACTGGGGACTGAACTTAGAGATGATTTACCTTTGAACTACACCCCCAGCTCATTTTATTTTTTATTTTGAAACAGGATTTCACTAAGTTGCTACGAGTCTTGCTAAATTGACGAGGCTGGCCTTCAACATGCAATCCTCTATTCTCAGTCTCCCAAGTACTAGGGTTGTAGGCATGTACTACTATGCCCAGCTCACTTATGTTTCTTTTAGTCACTGGAATATAATGACAGATTTTGTCAAATGTCTTTTAAAAATCTAGTTATTTGTGACTTTCCTTTGTAGTTTTATTAAGGTATTAGATCACAAATGTGCTTGGTGGCACAAAAGTTATTGAAGAGTGAAAAGGTATTTATTAGAGATTCAGTTGGATTTTGAATTCTCTTAAGTCTTTATACTGTCATTTAAATAACATTTCCAATATATTGTGATTTACATGAAATTGGATGAAGCTGTTTTCAATGAATTTTCTGCAACCATACATAAGCTTATGATAACTTTGGAAATTAAAATTTATGACTTCTGAGAAAAGTGAAGAGTACTCACCTTTATCTACTCTTTGTGGTTATCTCATACTTTATTAGGCTTGCATGCCAGGCTGATGGCTCTGCAGATTTGTTTGTTTTGAATCACTAAGTGTTTTGCTGAAGAAGAAAAATAAAAATAATAAAAAAATTTGAAGAATATTATATAAACTTTCACCAAAAGAAATAATTAATGGAGCCAGGAATGGTGGAATACGCCAATAATCCCAGTACTTGAAAGTATAAGAGAATCACTGATTTGCCGTCAGTCTTAGCAACTTAGTGATATTGTCAACAATATAGTAAAACACTGATTCAAAATAAAGAATAAAAAAGGCTGGAGTATCATCTTAGAGATAGAATGCCTCTGAGTTCAGTCACCATTTAACGCTCCCACTCCCATAAAAATGGAAGTGGAATTAGATTTATGAAATAAAAAATGAGAAAGAAAAGCAATCAAGAATTAAGCAATGTACTATAGGTTAATAAGAGGATATAAGCAATCCAAAATGAGCAATTAGCCAAGCATGGGAAGGAGGCATGGGGAGGGAATGAGGTGGGGATTGGGTAGGGGCTAATTGGGTGATGTATGCAATGTATGTCTACACAATTTTTTAATCCAATTACAATATATGAATAAACCAATGAAAGAATAAAAAAACTTAATACTAATTTGCAGTGCCAAAAAATAAAAATACAATTAGAAAAAAAACCTCTGCCCTTAAAATAAAATTTTGGACTCATTTTGGAATTTGAAACATCATTTGGAAAATTTTTTTTCATATTGTGCTTAAGACCCTGTACTCTGAATAAAGAATGCCCTTGTGCAAATTTCAAAAAAGAAAAAGAGAAACAAAAAAAAATGAGCAATTAAACCTGGTGTGGCTGGTACATGTTTGGAAGGTTGAGACAGGAGGATTGCAAGTTTAATGCTTTGTAATTTCACAAGACCTTGTTTCCAAATAAAAAAATGAAAACATGGGGGATATAGCTCAGTGGTAGAATGTCTCTGGGTTCTATCTCTTTTACAAACAAATAAACAAACACAAATAAGGCAATTGAACTGACAAAAAAAAAAGCTTCTCAAAAGAAGAAATACAGATGGCCAAAAATACATGAAAATGTTCATCATTATTAACAATTAATAAAGTACAGGTAAAAACTATGCTAAGATTAAGATTCCATTTAACCCAATTAGAATGGCAATAATCACCAATACAAATAATAAATGCTGGCAAGAATGTGGAGGGAAAGAAATACTTGTACACTTTTGGTGGGATAGCAAATTAGTACAACCACTGTGAAGGGAGGGTCTTCAAAAGATGGAACCTCTACATGACCCAGCTATACCACTCTTCAGTATCTTTCTAAAATAATTGAAGTTAGAATATTATACTGATACCTGGAAACCCTTCTACTTCTGGGCTACACTCCCAGACCTATTTTATACTTTTTAAAATTTGGAAACAGGGTCTCTTAAGCCAGCGCGGCTGGCTTCGAATCTGCATGATCCTCCTGTCTCGCTTCCCAAGGGCGGGATTACAAGCTTGCGCCACCACGCCTGGCTAAAAACAAGAGTTTTACTCGGCTACGAAGGACAAAATTGTGTTTGCAGAAAAATGGGTAGAATTAGAGAACATTGTCCTAAGATCAGTTTGTCTCAGAAAATCAAAGGTTGTGTGTTTTCTCTCATATGTCGAAGCTAAAGAGAAAATAGGAAAGAAAAGGAACTTCATGAGAATAAGGAATGAGAGCAGTAGAAGATCGGAAGGTGAACAAGCAATAAGAAGGGGAGTGGAGAAAGTTTTGAAGAGGAAACAGACTGAACAATGCTATGTCTACATTTAAAGGTTATATTAATAACCTTACTAACATATATGGGAAGGGAGTAGGAGTAGGAGGATTGGGTTAGATGTTATGCGCACACATAAATGTATGATTGATTTTCACTATGATATTTAATCATGTTGCACCAATAAGAAAGAGGATATAAGTATTCTAGTTCATGGTTTTTTATAATGTTATATCGTTCTAACTATCCCTATAATAAGAGAAAATGTGATGCTTTGGTTTGTTTACCAGATCTCTATTCAATTTTCATACAAGAATGGGACGAACATCTTATAATTATGGCTGATTTTGATTAAGCAATGCATTGCATATAATATAAATCCTGATTTTCAAAATAAATAGTACTGACTCAATCCAATATCTAACAATTTTATCATTAACACATTTATTGGGTATAATATTGAATACTTAAATAGTATAATCGTATTATACGTGAAACCCATATATTATTAAATCATAAACCCTAATATCACACCAGTAGCAATTAAGTTTTCACATCAGGTAATCACCCAGCTAAAATGCATAGGGTCTTTATGGAAGAAAGAGAGCAAACAGGTAGCATAGAAGAAAGTTTTAAAGAGCTTTGGAAAACAGAAAGGAAAAGTTTCCTGCAGCCAAGAAATATTAAGCCAAGGATGAGGGATGTTCTTACAGAAGATAATAAGATGCTAAATAACTTTAAGACAGCTTTTATCTCAATTATTGTAGCTAAAGATGTTAAAGATATAAAATAGTAAGAATATTCCACTCTAATAAAGGCTTCATATATACATACATATATCTATGTATATATCTCTATATCTCTGTATGTATGTATGTATGTATGTATGTATGTATGTATGTATATATACTAGTGTTCTTTAAGTTAGGACACTAATAATTATGGGTTTAAGATTTGGTCATTTAGCTGGGCATAGTGGTGCACGCTTGTAATCCCAGCATTCGCGAGGCTGAGACCGGAAGATCGCGGTCTGCGGACAGCCTCAGCTACTTAGTGACGCCCTCTGCAAGTCAGTGAGACCTGGTTTCAAAATAACGAATAAAAATAGGGCAGAAGCTGTAGCTTGGAGGTAGAATGCCCCTGGGTTCCATCCCCAGACCCACAAAAAAAAAAAAAAAAAGATTTGGTCATTTTATGAGAAAATCTATGGTTATCAGAAATTTATTTTCACAAATAAAAATAAATCAAGGAGGAGAACATCTGAATTTTTTTTGTTTTAATCAGTAAAATTGGGATCTTAGCATTATTTGGAAAACAAAAGTAAGATTCATAGTGAAATGAAAGAGGCATCATTAAGGTTTATCTAAAAAATTATTGGATTAAAATTTATTCTTTATAAACTCAAGTACAGTACTATTTCTTCAGTCAGCCAGGGATTAAGAAATATGAAAAATAAGAATATAATACTTATTATAAAAATTAGATAATTAAAAATTCAGATATATTTAACTTATTTCTTTATCTATATTGGTAGATTTTCTTTAAGGTTCCTTTAGCCTGCATTAGAGTTGAATAGGAATTAAAAATCATGAAGTTCACAGCCAGCATTTTGTGAACTTTCACTTGTTTTCCACATTGGAGGTCTTGGAGGGAATGAAGTTGTTATGATCAGCTATATACTGTTCAGCTCGTGTATTAATGTTCAATGTTGATATAACTAAGTCACGAGGGTAGTAATAGCATCAGGAGATAAATTCATTTTAATGGGTGGTAACCAAGGCAGGTGGGATGTGTCTGGCAAAGGTGGGTCCCTGGACATGTGGTCTTAGGGATTGTGCTTTTGTTTGTGTGTGGTACTGAGGAATGAACCCTGGGCCATCTACCTCTGGTCTACATTCCCATTCTTATTTTATTTTTATTTTGAAACAAGTTCTTGCTAGGTTGATGAGTATCTCACTTCTTGCTGAGACTGTCTTCAAACATGTGATCCTCCTGTCTCAGCCTCCCAAGTACTGGGATTATAGGCATGTGCCACCATCCCTGGTTGTGCTTTTGTTTTTAAATTCCTTTATGTGCTGTTGCTTTTGGCCTACATGATGTGCAAACTAATCCCTTGCTCGCGCCCTATCTCTGCTTCTTCTCCTCATTCCCTGATATCTGCAGATCTTGGCCTCAAATGGACTAAATTTGAAATCTCCAGAAACTGTGAGCAAATAAATCTTCTTTACTCTGTGTTGTGTGGTCAGATTTTTTTTGGATTGTAGCAGTAAGAATGTTGATTAAATCAGAAGTCTTATTTTTTAAACATTTATTTTTCTTTAATTAATTTTTGTGTGTGTGTGTCTGGGGATGGAACCTAGGGGTATTCGACCTCTGAGCTAAACCCCCTGTCCTATTTTGTTTAATTCTTTATCTTTGAAACAGGGTCTCACTAAGCTGTGCAAGGCCTCACTAAGTAGTTGAGGATGTTCATGAACTGCAATCCTCTGGTCTCAGCCTCCTGAATGCTGGGATTACAAGAGTGTACCACTATACCCAACATTTTTAAATATTTAAATAAATTTATTATTAATTCTTTCCTGTTTCATACATTAGACAGTACCACATACTTTATGCAAAACTTAGAAATAAAACAAGTTATTAATGTGTAAAAATTTCTAAATAAAGGAGCCAAGGAAATATTAAGTATGATCTGGTTATTTAAAAAGATATTTATTTATTCAATAAACTCTTTTGAGTACCCATTCGCATACAAAGCCTTATAGTAAGTGCTAAGGGAGTAGACGGGTATGTATAACTTGATATTCATATAAATGATCAGGTGTTTTCTTTAGTGTAGTTATTTGAGAATAATTATCATTAGACAAGGCTTATTGGTAGAATGAGTTGTGTTACAGAAGATCCAAACAGACTTGCTTTCAGAAGTGTGGGACTACAATTCAGGTACTAGGGAGGAGATAGGGCTCATTGGAAAGTATAAATCTCCAGACACTGATTCATCAGAATCATAGGGCCATCAGCAGAATTCCTTTCATTCTGATTTACAGAATTACTGAGGATATTTTTATATCACTCTTTGATAGGACCAAAGGAATTACATAATTTGTAATAATCCCAGGTATGGTCAATTTTAAGTATTAGGAAGTACATGATAGCTACACAAGTGCTAGGAGGAGGAGGAAGAAGAGAAGGGGAGAGAGAGAGAGAGAGAGAGAGAGAGAGAGAGAGAGAGAGAGAGAGAGAGAGAAAGAGAGAGTCTAGCTATACTTTAAAGCCCAGGGAATAACAAATCTTAAGAAACTATCAAAGCTCACTAAAGAGATCCACATCTTACTTCTTCCTAGGATCCATGAATATGTTACCTTATATGCAAGGTGGTCTGGGGTAATCACCAGGGTCCAGGTGCGTGGGAGAGGGAGACAGAGTGAGCTCACCAGAGCAATAGCAGGGTGAGAAGAGCCTGACTTACAGTTGTTTCCTTCAAAGATAGAAGAAGGGGTTGTCAAACCAAATGGTATGTGTGCCTGGAGAAGCTGGAAAAGGCAACAATCAGATCCTTCCCAAGAGCCTGCAGAAGAAATGTAGCCTTGTGAACACCTGGATTTCAGCCCACTATGATCTATCTTGAACCTTTGATTTCCAGCACTCTAAGAATAAATTTGGAGCTGGACATGGTGGTATGTGTCTGTAATCCCAGTTATTGGGAGGCTGAGGCAAGAGGATAGTAGGTTTGAGGCCACTGTGTGGTAACTTAGATACGGTTTCAAAATAAAAGATTATAAAGGGTTAGGTGGGGAGCGGTATAGCCAGGGATAGAACATACCTGAATAAATTTGGGTTGTCATCAGGCTAGTGCTGCTTGTTATGCTGCTTGTTATAGCAACAGTAGGTTACTACCACCACAGAAATCAAACTCCTTATTTTTTTGAAATCTAAAAAGAGACATCTAATACTACCCAATGACAATTAAAAAAATCTCATCACAAGCTAGGTGATGTGGCTCAGGCCTGTAATCCTAGTACTTTGGAGGCTAAAACAGAAGGATTTCAGGTTGGCAACCAGCCTTGGCAACTTAACAGGACTGTCAGCAACCTAGTGAGACTCTGTTTCAAAAAATAAAAAAAAAATAAAAAGGGCTGGGGGTGTAGCTCAGAAGTAGAATGCCTCTGGCTTTAATCCCCAAGAAAACACACACACACACACACACACACACACACACACACACACACACGTCTTATTGCAAAATTTAAATGGTATAATGTATTTAGCACAAGGCTAGGCAAGTGTGAAATGTTCAGTCATACAGTTACTATAATGCTGCTCATTACGTTGAAAGGAGAGTGAAAATCACTTTTTTTCAGTATCATCCTGTAATTTGTGGAGATAATTCTTACCTACATTGAGGCTGTGTGCTGTTGTATTGGACAATCAAGCCACCGTTTACAAATCATTTCCGATAGCATTTAACAGAGTTCCGCATCAGAAGCAAATGTCTAAGGTGCAGAGTTGTGAAATAGAACAGAAGTTGACAGCTTAGACTGAAAACTGGCTAAGGGCAGAAGTTAAGGGTAGAAGTAAATGGAAAAAATCTCAAGCAGGATGAAGAATACCTTAGGGAAGAAGATTGGAAAAAAAGTATCTGAAACAGCAAGTGTTTGTGTTCTGTCTGGCCCTGTTTATTTGATGCACAAGACAGTCCTATGAAGTAGGCATTTCACTATTCCCATTTTGTATGTGAGGTCACCGAGGCACTTAATTTGCCCAAGTCACGTAACAAGTAAGAAACAAAGCTGTAATTTCAGCAGGGACAGTCTGGATCTAGAGTCCATGATCTTTACCTTTTTGATTCTGATGAAATTGCAATATCTAAATTATATTTTCCAGTTTTGTACTCTATAGAACTTTTAGCCTAGATATGTTATTAATTTAAAAAAAAAACAGAAAATTTGGAGTTAGGGACAATTTAGTTAAAAATAACTTTCAAACAATTTTTTCTATATGTGATTGCCATCCATTTGAATATTTGGGGAAAATGCTAATATTGTGAGTACTGGCCCTGATATGATAGTCAGAACTCAAATTCTTAGGTCCTCTCATTGTTGGATTACAGGCTCATGACTTCAGTGGGCCAAAGGGTTGTATATTCAACCCTTTGCTTTAATTTGAAGAAAACAAACATTGCATGAAACTTTGGTCTTTCTCATGTCTAGCGTTGGTTGCTAGACCAACTTTGATGCCACAACGGAATCATCACTAGAAGCTGTAATACGGTAAGAAGCAAATCCCATGTCTATATTTGGTGGTAGTGGCTGAAGTACTAGCTACACATTCTCATAGTTTTGCCACCATGACTTTTGCCTTTTATTATTCCTAGAAGCTTGTCTCAACTCTATTTCTTTAGCCCTGCCAACAATTCTATGAATTACCTAATATCCAATAAATTCCTTCTCTGCTTAATTTAGTAAAAAAAGGATTCTGATTTTTGCAGGTAAGAACTCTGTCTGATGTGAGAATAGTATAAAATTAATTTTTAAAAAGTGACTAAAATAAATATTACAGGATTAATATATTATCAAATAATAAAAAGGAAAGTATAAGTTAATTCATCTATCAAATTTTTCATTCTTTTTTTGCTATAATAGGGATGAAACCCAGGGGCATTCTACCTCCGAGCTACACCCCCTGCCCTATTTTTTATTCTTTATTTTGAAACAGGGTCTCACTGAGTTTCAAAAGGCCTCACTAAGTAGTAGCTGAGGCTGTCTGCGAACAGCCATATTCCTCTCTCAGCCTCCTAAATGCTGAAATTACAAGCATGCAGCACCATGTCCAGCTAAATTTTTATGGGTTTGTAAATGTTAACCAATATATGGTACAGTAAAGAGCAATAGGTTTTACTATGTTTATGCAGTATCTGAAAAACATAAAAGTATATTTTTATATTGATCTTGAAAGTAAATTTATGTACAGTTTTCAGTGGTTGTCTTATGTATTATACTATTTATATACATCACCATATACTTATTTTTGACATTTTACCAGTTTTAATGAAAGGTAAAATTTCACCTTTTATCTTCTCCATCAAATAATAATTATTATTTTTCTCTTTAAAAAAATTTTTTTATTGGTGCACTGTATTCATACATCGTAATGGGGTAAAAAAAACTTCTGTAGACATATATGCACATATCGCCCAGTTAGCACCTACCCAATCCCCACCCCATTCCCTCCCCATCCCTCCTTCCCATTCTTGGCTTAGTGGTTGACATCTAGTATTATAGCAATTTATCCAAAATTAACAATGATAATCTCATATAACAGATTCATTTGTCTGATATCAAGCTTTTGATCATTTAGATATAACATTTCAATATTTCTTTTTGTTTTCTTTCTTACCAGAGGACATTTTTTCCCTCTTTTAAAGGTGAAACTATCATACATTTATTTATTTATTTTTCAGAAAAAAATCTATACTAACATGAAATATGAACTCTAAATACCCGAAACAATCTCGAAAAAGAACAAAGCTAGAAGATGTACATTTTCTGATTTCAAACCTTATAAAGCTACAATAATTGAAACAGTATAGTACTGCTATAAAGGCAGATATATAAACCAGTGGAGTAAAATAAAAATCCTAGAAATAAATTCTTCCATATATGGTCAAGTTATATTTGATAAAGTTTCCAAGAACATTTGGTAAGGAAAATAATGATCCTTTCACTAAATATTGTTGAAAAATAATAATTACATGAAAAAGAATAAAGTTGAACCCTTACTTAAAACCATATACAAATATTAACTCAAAATAGATAAAAGACCTAAATGTAAATCTTAAGACTATAAACTTTTAGAAGAAAACCCGGGTCATAAAACTTTACAACATTAAAATTGGCAGTTATTTCTTGGATATGATTTCAAAGGCACAGGCAACAAAATAAACAAACTTCCTAAAAAATAAAAAATATTGTATATCCAAAGACAATGTAAACAGAGTTAAAAGTTACTTATAGAATAAAATATTTCCAAATGCTATATCTGAAGGCATATTAATATTCCAAATAGAAATCCTAAAAATTAGCAACAATAAAAGCAAACAATACAATTTAGAAATCGGTAAAAGACTAAAATAAATAATAAATCTCCAAAGATAACTAATCTTAGTTGTCTGTTGGATGGAAAATCTTGTTTCTCTGGTTCTGGTGTGTATGACCTATTTCTTCTTTGCAGTTAATCTCTTTGAGTATTTTCTCTAGCGCTGGTTTTGAAGACATAAATTCCTTCAGTTTCTGTTTGTCATAGAAGCTTCTTATTTCCCCAACTAATTTGATAAAAAGCTTTGCTGGGTAGGAAATTTTTGGCTGGATGTTGTTTTCTTTCAGAGTTTGGAATATGTTACTCCAAGCCCTTCTGGCCCACATGACTTGGTTTGGGAAGTCTGGAGTGATTCTAATTTGTTTGCCTCTGAATGTCACTTGGCTTTTTGTTTTTGTTATCTTTAAGATTCTCTGCTTGGCTTCCACATTGGTCATTTTGACAGTTATGTAGCATGGGGAAGCTCTTCTCTGATCCTGTCTATAGAGAGTTCTATAAATTTCCTGGACCTGTGTATCGACCTCTTGCTCTGTTTGGAAAATTTTCTGCTATTACTTCCTTGAAGAGATTGTTGATCCCTTTGGTTTCACTTTCTTTTCCCTCCTCTATTCCAATTATTCTTAGGTTAGCTCTCTTAAAATGGGCCCATATTTCTTCAATGTCAGATTCCTGCTGTCTGATTTTTTTTCTAGAAATTATGCATTCATTTTTGGAGTGATCATCTTCTAGGAGCGAGATTCTATTCTCCATGTGGTCTAATTGATTGTTTATACTTTGAATTGAGGTCTTTACCTCGATGATTGCATCCTTTATTTCTTTTGGACTCTCTCTAAATTCTTTTCGAAGGTCCTGTATTATTTCTACAGTTATATTCCTGATTTGATCTTCTGGAGATCTCTGAATTTCTGTGTTATCAGGTTCTGATGATATGGAGTTGTGGGCATTCATTGCTCTATTGTTCCTCTTTCCCATGATTTCAAAATTTTGTGCCTTCCCTGGGACACTACGACTTCACTTAGGGTGCTCTGTATCTCTACTCTGTGGTAATCTCAGCCACCACTATCTCCAAGGAGATTATCAAAGCTGCACAAGTCCCTGGGAGTGCAGTACAAGGAATTCTCTTTTAGGGGCCGCAATTTTACTCACGGATATTGTGCGCACTGATCAGGAGCTGTCGCGGGGCGTGGTGAACTCACTGTCGCTGCTGGCAATATGGCGCCACTGACATGCCCTTGGCCGTGAGGCTGGAGCTGCTGGCAATATGGCGTCGTTGGCGTATTTCTTTTCTGGTTTTGAGCTCCTTTCTGAGTTCCTGGAAGGTGTGATGAGCTTGACCACTGGGAGTTTTAGATTTTCTTTGCACTGAAAGAACTGCTGAATTACATCCGAATGATCCGCAGCTGCTCACTTCATCTCCTTGTTTACCTTTCCTCTCTGGAGCCTGGTGCTGTGAGGGAAGATAGCGCAGGCGTGGTTCCGCTGCCGCATTGCAGGCTTGATTTCTTTTCTGGTCTCTGGTTGTTCTTCTAGTCTTTTTTTCCTCTGTCCCTTGTGTTTACATTTTCTTCTCTCTGTTGCTAGTGTTTTCTGGCTATGAAAAGTGCTGTTTTTGTGGCAATAGAGATCGAGTGTTAGCAGGACTTGTAAATGCTGCTTTTCTCAATCGCCATCTTCCTGGAAGTCTCCTCAAATAATTATTTGTACTATTTCCTTTACATACATTGTGCACCACATCAGATAGCATTATATTTTGGTTTTAGGTATAGACAGCTTTCTGTGAATAAGATTTTTTCCTGGGGCTTAAGACAATGCTTTGCAGATATTACTCTTTGAGGAGCATTGAACCTGTTTCTTCTCAGACGTTCTGCCTGGCTTCTGGTTTACACATCTCTTTTGATTGTGAGGCTGCAGGCTTTCTAGGTTATAATGAGTTGAAAGAGGATGGCAGGACAGAGTCAAGTTACAAATTTACAAACCCTGCTACTCTTACTTGTAGGACAAGTAGCAGCCTGGACCACAGATTTTTTTTTTTTTTGGTACTGGGGATAGAACCCAGGGGTATTCTACCTTCAAGCTACACTCCCAGCCCTATGTTTTTATTCTTTAATTTGAAACAGGGTCTCACTGAGTTGCAAAGGGCCTCACTAAGTAGGCGAGGCTGTCCACGAACTGCAATCCTCCTGTCTCAGCCTCTCAAATGCTGGGATTACAAGCATGTGCCCCCACACCTGGATAATTAAAAAAAATTTCTACTATTTTCCCATAAGTACCTAAGCTTTAGCTAACTTAAACTGCCTTTCATTTCTTAAATCTTTCTAGTTTACCTTGTTTTTTGATTATGGTGTTTTTCTATTTGAGATATATAATTTGCATTGATAGAACTTGGCCATCAATCCTTCAGAAGAAATGTAAAGCATTTTATCTTTTTGCAGAAAATGACAAAAATTTATTAAAAAAGTTTTTCTCTAAATAATCACAATACACTTTGAACTCTAGTCATTGACAGAGCTGTTTCCTACAATGGAAAAATTCCTGATTTATTATTGTTTTGGTGAGTCATTTGTATGCCATGGATCACTGCTGATCATGGCAATTTTAAAGAAAAAAGAACTTGCTTTTCAAAATAATATTTTATATTCCATTTATAATTCTCCAAAGCTAATTATATCAATTCTATAGTTTGTTTTTGTGTGTACATTACTAGATTATGCTAGAGAAATATTCTTAGTAAATGACTGTCTTTAACTGTCATAATAATTTCTCTAGTCATGGAAAATTCTTAATTTCTCTTGTCATAGAAAATCCTTGATATTCATGAAATGATGTCCTTATGATATATTCAATAGTCCTTAGTATATAAAACATTTGTCTCTTTTTTCATTATTGTTATTCTATCATTATTTCTCCTCCTCCTCCTCCTCCTCCTCCTCCTCCTCCTCCTCCTCCTCCTCCTCCTCCTTCCTTCCTCCTCCTCCTCTTCTTCTTCTTCTTCTTCTTCTTCTTCTTCTTCTTCTTCTTCTTCTTCTTCTTCTTCTTCTTCTTCTTGGTGGTACTGGGGTTCCTGGAAACTCTTCTACCTCCGGGCTACACTCCGAGACCTATATTATATATTTTTTAAATTTGGAAACAGGTCTCTTAAGCCAGCAAGGCTGGCTTTGAACCTGCATGATCCTTCTGTCTCTGCCTTTCAAGTGTGGGGATAACAAGCGAGCGCCACCACGCCCGGCCTTCTATCATTACTTCTCAAAAACTTAGTTTTAAATTTTCAAGAAATTCATTGTCAACTTCTTTAAACACATTTTCTAAAGTGACAATGAGATATTTTCTAAGTTTTTCACTTTACATGGTAATTTTCTCTAAATTCTTTTCTACTAACAATGTGCAGAATATTTGTTATTAGGAAGGTAGCCATTAGGAGAATAGAGAAATAAAACATCTTTATCTGTCATGGGGGGACATCACTTCCTTTCTCTATCTTACTGAACTCTATAGAGTTTCTTGTTTTTAAACATCTTCATCACAAACTGATATTTTATAGAGCAGGATTTAGTGTCATGCATTTTGTTTGTTTGTTTTGTGGTGCATTAGTCATTTAGGTGTAAATAGAATACCACACACTGGGGGGCTTATAAATAAGAGAAATCAGTTTCTCATGGTAGTGGAGCTTGGGAGGCCCAATATCAAGGCTCTGGCAGATTCTGTATCTGGTAAGAGCCTGTTTTTCTGATTCATAGTTGCATTTCTTATAATATTATCATTTGGTAAGAGGGGCAAGGGAGTTCTCTGAGGCCTCTTTATAAAAGTACAATCCTATTCATGAAGGTTCCATCTCTACAGCCTAATAACTTCCCAAAGACCCTACTTCCTAATACTACCACCTTGGGTGTTAGCTCCAAATAAATTTTGGAGCCCCTATATGCTCAGTCTATAGCATGTGGGTTCTACCTGTCAGGATGGGAGAGATTATTCTGTGAAAGTAAACAATTTAATATCTCAGATTACAGCAGTAGAGCTTGCTTTCTACTCATTTGACAGTAGCCCAATAGCTCAACAGTGGGAGGCTCCAACATAACCCAGTTCCATAGTCTCAGGTCAGAGGAAAGAGGATGCCCTTTCAAAGATCCCTCACAGAAGTGACACATGCCATTTCTGCTTACATTTTATTTGCCAGAGTAAGTCACAAGGACTCCATAAACTCAACAGGGCAGGCTCCAAACAGGGATGGAGATATAATCCTTCCTCAGGAGGAGAAACCAAATAGTGAATGATAATTGCTGACCACATCCTTGGAACAGATAAGATCCTGGAGGAATACTTGTAGATACAAAAATAAGACAAATGTGATATAAAATTTTAAAGAAATATTTCATGGAAAATACAGATTGGTTCAGTTGAAGAACTACTAAAAAGGGTGAGAGTTTGGGATAAGTGGGACTTATATTTTAGTCTGGGGCTTGGGAGGGATGGAATTTGGTAAATGGGTTTAGAAAACTTTTGTAGAACTCTGGAACTAAGAAATTATACTTAAGCTCAGTTTAAAAGATAGTAGTCAAGACAAATAGCAGTTAGTTAATTAGGCCAGTTAGTTAAATGATTGCTCTTTGGAGTGATGACAATGAATATTTCTTAGATTTATGCAGATATTTTTAAGCCAAATCACTAATTTTCTTCCTATAGTACATGTAAGTATTCTGTAACGTAAAAACTAAAATTCAGCTGAGAATGTTGGCACACACCTGTAATCTCAATTCTTGAGGGGCTGAGATAAGAGGATTTCAGGTTTGAGGTCAGCCTCGGCAATATTAAGAGGCTCTCGGTAACCCAGTGAGACCCTTTTTCCAAATAAGAAATAAAAACTTGGGCTGGGGGTGTAACTTGGAAGTAGAATGCCTCGGTTCAATACCCAATGCCACAAAAACAAAGCTCAAAAAACCAAAAGTCTTGATAACTAATAGGAACATTGTAAATTTACCCTTTATGAAAATGTTCCTAAATACCAAAATAGTGAATTTGCAACCACGTCTCTTTTGCTTATAATTTTAAAAGCTTTTTATGTGATGACAATCATTGTCAATGAAATGTTGTAACTTTCTTTAAAAACATTATATATATTCATTACTGTTTATTTTTATTGGGCTTCTACTATGTTTTATAAGCTGTTTATTATCTTTAATTTTCACAAAATCTCTGTAAAATATTAGCCCCTTTTAGTGAGATTAGAAATGTTAAATAATATTTCCTAGATTTTCTAGCCAAGAAGTACATTCTTGAAATTGAGACTCATTATTCTGACATAAAGTTAGCCTTTGATCCTCTCTCTACCATACATATCTTTCTACTAAACTCTACAAAAACTTAGGTGCTACCTCTTTGCATACTGTGATTTTGAAGTTGATGTTGCTGGCAGTACAATTAATCGACACTCACCAGATAGAATTTGTTCCATAAAGGATGTGAAGGTTGGATGTCTTGCGGTCTTTCCTGTTTGTCTTACATACTGCAATCCTATGCCGGGGGTAACTGTTTCCTGACACAGATTTTTTTTTTTTTTTTTTTTTTTTTGTACTGAGGATGGAACCCAGGGGCATTCTACCTCTGAGATATACCCCCACCCCAAGTTTTTATTCTTTATTTTGAAACAGGGTCTCACTGAGTTGCAAAGGGCCTCTGAGACTGCAATAATTTCTTTTCTTTTCTTTTTTTTTGTGGCACTGGGGTTCCTGGAAGCCCTTCTACCTCGGGGCTGCACTCCCAGACCTATTTTGTATTTTTTTATTTGGAAACAGGGTCTCATAAGCCAGCAAGGCTGGCTTCGAACCAGTGCGATCCTCCTGTCTCCGCCTCCCAAGTGCGGGGATTACAAGCATGTGCCACCACGCCCGGCTGCAATAAATTTTTAACAAAATTTATACTAGTGCAGAGTTTGCAAGGGAAAGTTTTGCCAAAAGATATATCAAGGTGCATAAATTTAAATTTAAAAGAACCAGTCCTAATCTATTTTAATAAGTTTTTGGAGTTATAAATTAACATATATGTGTCTCTTCCATTACCTTTTTATTTTGCTGTTCTAGCTAATTTCACATTGTGAGAGATTTTGTACAAAACAAATATGCTTTACCACTCTAGAGATGAGAGAACTGAGAAATGTTAAGGTTAAATGGCTACGTGGTTTCTAATAAAACCTGTTATTTTATCTTCTTCATATGCCTAGGTTGCATTTTCTCTTTGTTATCTACTTGTATTTTTTGGAAAAATAAACTCTTGGCTAAGCATGTGGCATTACAACATATTTAAAAACCTCAGATCTGAAAGATACCAAGAAAATAAGCAGCCGAGTGAATATAGGTATTTGCAATGAACATATTCAACAAAGGACCAAAATCCAAAATACTTACTAAGTTCCTGTAAATCAATACATAAAGATGAAGAATAGAAAAATGGGGAAAATTTTGAACAGTTACTCCACAAAAGAAGTTATCTAATATACCACCTTTATCTTACTAACTTTTAGAAAAATACAGGTGTATTTTTATGTATCACATTATATCTAGCAGTATGGCTACATTTGAAAACAAGACAGCAAAGAAAAAGCCCACACCTGATAACAGGTCATAATCTGGATTATGATATGCTGATAGCAAGTATGTAACATAGTTTGACTACTGAGAAAAATTCTGCATCAACACTTACTAAAATTGAATATTGAACACAGATAATTCCAGTCTCAGGCATGTGGTCATGAGATAGGAATAGATCAATTTACCCAAAGACATGTAGACTGTTCATGGCAGCATTCATAACGATAATGATAAAAGGACCCAAGTGCCCGTCAGCCACAGGATAGGTGGGCAAATTGTGACCCATTAACCCTGTACCCCAGTGAGAGTGAACACATCACCACTGTGGACAGCAACTGGGGTGAGTCTCACAGATACAACATTGAGGGAAAAAGCCAACTGCAGAAGAGCACACACTAGCCGGGCGTGGTGGTGCACGCTTGTAATCCCAGCATTTGGGAGGCTGAGACCAGAGGATCACAGTTCGCAGCCAGCCTCAGCTACTTAGTGAGGCCCTCTGCAACTCAGTGAGACTGGTTTCAAAATAAAGAATAAAAAATAGGGCAGGGGGTGTAGCTTGGGGGTCAAATGTCTCTGGTTCTATCCCCAGACCCACAAAAAAAAAAGCACACAGTGTGTAGTTCCATTTACATGAAGTTTTCAAAGTAGGAAAAAAAAGTAGTTTTTGAGGTCAGAATGATCGTTACCCTGAGAAATACAAAATTGTAGGGAAAAATTTAAAATAGGATGGGATGCTAGTTAATATTACACTTGTTAACTTGAATTAAAGTTAATAGTTGTATTTACTCTGTGAAGACTCATGAAACTGTATACTTAGTATTTGGGTACCTTTTAATGTTATACTTCAATAGAAAGTATTTTTAAAATCTCAAAATACATACAAATGCAAACACATGCACCACATAAAAATTCCTCTCCCCCTGGATGAGTTATTTTCAAGGAACTAAATAGGTTGAGGTTGGCCAGGTAAAACTTTTAATTAGAAATTAATACTGAGCCAGATGTAAATACTTCTATATCACACCTTTGAGCTATTCTTTATTACTATGATTAATTGAGAATTGTTTAGCTATAGTTTGTTGTTGGAGAGATTTCCCAATTAATATTTCCATCCAGTAGGAAGAACTAATTTTCCTTGTATTAAAATACTGAGCCCAAGAATTTCTAACCTGTCTTATTAGATTATTCTTTATCCACGTTGTCCTATATTTCCCTTTCTCATCATCTCTCTTTTTTATCTACTGCACGAAAACATTTCTGTTAACTTAATGGGTTTCAGACCTTTTAAAAAAATTCAGATCCATCTGATATTTATCTTGATTTGGATGTCATTCAGAGTGTTAGAAATGAAAGAGATTTTCTATATGCCTCTCTAATATCTGGTATCTGTCACTGCCACTAGACTAGTGTGCCCTTGGTTTTCTCTTCCTTTTGATGAGAGTTTCACGAAAATAATATGAGATGTGAAAATGTGTATTTTTAAAAATTAATTTCAGTGATTAAGTCAGCCTGTTAGGTTTAGAGACCAGGTTTATTTACCTAAATAGGAGTAATAGCCTGGCATAATTTTAACTATGATGTTTTTAATGTAACCATTAAAAAAGCGATACAGGTGGTAATTAAAGGAACCCATTTGTGATCTACATATTCATGCAAAATAGAATTCCGGAATCAAACTACTACCCAGATGGGGTCTTCAAAGACTATTTTTTTTGCTTTAGTGTATCTAGAGCATTCAAATATGCATGAAAACTTTTATATTGGTTTTTACTGATCATCAAAGAGATCATCTGAGTGGAAAGGGAAATTTTTCTTTTCTCTCTTTTTGGCAGGTGACTGAAGTGAAATATTATTGGTAAGTAGAGTATATACTCTACCCAGACATTAGTCATTTTCATTTTCTTCTTATACCCCACACCTTTCCCCAGCATAAGCATAGAGGAAGGTCGCTGTCTCAAGCCCTCACCCAGGTGGCTGTACTATGCTGACACTTCATGCCGAGCTCACCTCTCCTGTAGGCCTCTGGTCACCTGGATCTTTAGTTCAAAGTATCAGTTATTCAAGGAGTGTTTATCTCACCCTTACCTAAAAATTTGGCTGTAAGGAATTTTGTGCTCCTTAATATGTTTAACCTGACTTAAAACCCCACAGTGTATATGTTTATGTAAACGTCACATGGTGCCCCATTAATATGTACAATTTTTTTTGTTTTCATTTATCAGTTTCAAAATACACTTAATTAGCGAAGCATTAAGCCACTTGACCCTGAATCTCATCAAACTCCTATATCTACAAATTTATGGGAAATATTGACAATGCAGGGAGATGACTTAAATAAGATTATAAATATATAAACATTTAACTTCTTAAAATGGGGAATTTTACTGGCTGAATGACACACACAAAAATAACATGGATGGAAAAAAAGAGGGAAGACTTTTATCTAGGTAAGAAGCCATAAGCCATGCAGCATGCATGAATTACAAAACTTGATCCTCTTGAATTGTCAAGAAATAAACTTCGGAGGCAATCATAATTAAATAATCACAGAAATGAGATGATATTAATGATGTAATGTTAATTTCTGGGGGATTTGATAATGATCCTGTGGTTGTGTTTATAAAGGCTTCTTTATCTGTTAATGATCTATACTGAGGTATTTACAGTTCAAATGGAACTTTCTGCAAAACATTTTGACAAAATAATGAAGAAAGTAATGAATTAAAATAGAGGAGGAGTAAATTAATAACATTGATCTGGGCAATGGGTTCAAGAAGGTCCACTGATACTTTTTTCTATCTTTATACATGTTTGATATAAAAATTGCAATAGAACATATTTATAAAGGTTTTCATGCTCCTTGCCTTTCATGCAGGCCTCTCCCTTTCCTCTGGCTTTCAAGTTTCTAATCTCTGTTTCTGAGGACTTTTCTTCTGCTTTAGGATGTTCCAACCACACCTTTCATTTCTTTAAGGTAGAACAACTCAGATGGGTCTTTGGTCTATTTCTCCGACTTTTCCACACTCGGTCATGAGAGCCTCAGCATTGCAACCCAAGTGGCCTGTCCAGGTACTTTGCTCAACAAACAGCCAGCTACTCCAGAGAGAAATGTGCTCGGTCCTTAGAACATACATGATCGCAGTCAGTTCTATTTTTTCCCCTTTGCTGTTACAAATATGTGAGCAGAACACTAAATGTCACAGAAGACTTTGCCATTCTCTTCTCGGGTTCACTGATGGCTCCAGCCAGACATCCTGCCACGTCTCGACTAGACGACCTTTTATTCCATTACACATTTGTCTACACGCAGCTTCTAGGAGTTGTGACTGACAACTGTTAGAAGGTGCTGCCTTCCATCACCTATTAGTGCCAAGAAGCAGAAGCAGAAAACAGAGAAATGATCATAAATGTTTTGAGGAATAAAAAATAATCAACTAAGTGGTAAATTTGAAATCAATGAATAAGATTTTATTTATATAAACTATAGAATTATTTAATTAGTATTGTGTTTAACTTTCGAATGGCATTTAAACTTGGCACATATTGTAAATCAATGATTGTCAGTGGTTAAATTGAATGAACTTCAGGTTCTCACATGTATGTAAGTGTGCAGAGGGTGTGTGTGTGCATGCGTGTATGTGTGTATGTTTAGGTATGTATGTGTTTGGAAAAAGCCTTCCTCTACTTTTTTCAAGCAGACACAATTTAATACAATTCCACTACCTGTGATAAGCAAACAGTACAAAGTGGTTAGCTATGCAATCAACTTCTTTTATAATTGGGTTCAATCAATCAACTTGACAATTTTGGTGCATTATAGTAATATTGTTTTTGTGCTAGATTTAATGTTTTTAATTATATATTGAAAGTATAACCTTAATTAGCTCTTCTTAGCCTTTAAATATGTAATAAAATCTAACAAACAAAAACAAAGAAAAACAATTAAGCAATCTTGCACTTTTTATCAGTTTCCTCCATAATTAAATATGAATTTTTACTTATTTTTCTTTAAATAGGCAATACATGCACACAACAAAGTTCAAAAGATATTAAAAGGGAAAGCATAAAAAATAAGCTGGGTGTGATGGCACATGCCTGTAATCCCAGTACTTGGGAGGCTAAAACAGAAAGATTGCAGGTTCAAGACCAGCCTCAGCAACCTAGTCAGACCCTGTTTCAAAACAAAAATTTAAAAAGGGCTGGGGATATAACTTGAAGGTAAAATACCTCTGAATTCAGTCTCCAGTACCACACACATATGCACACACATGTATACACAAACACACACACACCCAATTATATAACCTTTCTATTCTTTTTTCCAACCACTCAATTCCCTTTTTCAGCGGGACAAAAAATTTTAATTTTCTCCAATAAACAATTAAGCATACAAATACATCCATCTATCTATACGCTTATCTCTCTATCTTTTGTCATCTTTCTACATTTTTGTCTATTCATTATCTACCATTGTAAGATGCTCCAAAGCAGCATTTAAAAAAATTGCTCCCCAATTTTTATTGTATAGTATCAAATTTACTTAACCAATCCAGGCGTGGTGGTGCCTCACAACCAGCCTCAGCTACTTAGTGAGGCCTTCTGCAATTTAGTGAGCCTCTGTTTCAAAATAAAAGTACAAAAAAATCGGGCTAAGAGAGTCGCTCAGAGGTAGAATACCTTTGAATTAAACCACCAGTACTGCAAAAAAAAAAAAAAAATTACTTAACCAGTCTACTATTGATGGCCACTTGGGTTATTTCCAATATTTGATTATTAAAAATAACACTATAGGGAATATTTACATGTACATGTTATTTTATGTGCCAGTATGTTAGTTAAATAATTTCCTAGAGGTGGAATTGTTGAATATATCAACTAACAGGGATACTTGCAATGGAAATCTTTTTCAGAATATGTACTGTAAGTTAACAGTTTTTTTAATTTTATCTTCATGATTCTTCTAAAATTATTATTTTTTTCTAATATAAGATGAAAACATTAAGTTTGAAATGGTTAATTAACTGAGACCACACAACCACGAATTGGATCCTCTGAAGTCAGAAGCACTTTCCAACACAGTCTTTCTCGTATATAATATCCTTTGAAGACGTAGGTTGTGTAACAGTTGGCAGAATCCAGAAGGCAACTCAAGGACTATGCTTGAGATGTAGTGCAGTTTTACACATTAAAGAGGATTCTGAGCCAGACGTGGTGGCGCACGCTTGTCATCCCAGCGCTTGGGAGGCTGAGGCAGGAGGATCACACAGGTTCGTAGCCAGCCTCAGCTACTTAGTGAGGCTCTCAGCAACTTAGTGAGACTCTGTTTCCAAGTAAAATATAAAATACGTCTGGGAGTATAGCCCAAAGGTAGAAGAGCCTCTGGGTTCCACCTCTAGTACCACACACACAAAAAGAGGATTCTGTCCATTTGTCTTTATTTCTTGGCTGTACAGAAGCATAAAAGTGTGTATGTATATGTGTATGTGTGTATATGTGTGAGTGTGTGTGTATTTGATGCTAAATATGATAATCACAATATCTGGAAATTTACTCTGGGAAATTACCTCTGCCTACTCATCTGCAAAAGAAGAGACTACATTAAATTATCTCTCAGAGAGACATGCTAACTTTAAATTGTTCAATGAACATGATAGGGTATGATTGTTCCTAAATTTAAGTACCATATAAAACATTTTAAGTTTTTAACCCTTTTTATTTAATATGTGTAAACATGATCTTTTTCACTTTCTTGGAAATGCAGTTTAATTATTTCCCATTAGGATCATATCATTTTCTAGCACTGAGTATATTAAGCAACTACACAACTAAGAGGTATATTGAGAGGGAAGGTGGTATTTGGCTGTCTGAAATTGTCCGAGTATCATGGTATGCAGCACATGGTGTTGCTGTCAACGATATGCATTTCTCATGGTGGCATTTAGTTCATCACAGCATATGTGCTTTAAAAAACCTTAGTCATACATGTTCCAAGAGTTCCAAACTGAGATGTGCAAAGTACAGCTGTGCTTCCATAGATTTTTTACAAATACTGCTTCCAATTTGTCTTCTATCTGATTTTTCCCCTTCAAATTGGGGCTTTAAAAATAAATACTTGTTTTGGAAGAAAGGTAGAAGTAAAAGTCAAAATGCTTCTTTTTTGCTTGGTCTTCCTTATTTTGGAACTCTTGTTAGAAGCATTTACAGAAAAGGAAAGCTAATCATTTAATCCTTTCCTCTCATTTGATAATGTGAAATGAAATAGCTGTGGGTTCTATAAGTTAATACTGTAATTTTTTATAGTAGAAAATTTTAATTTATTTTTTGTTTTAATATTATATATATTTTTACATTTTCATGTTGCCTTTTTTTTAGAAAAAAACCTGCTATATGTCTCCTCCCTCTTTTACTACCTCTTTTTTTAAAATTTATTTATTTTATTGGTGCACTGTATTCATACATCATAGTGGGATACAAACTTTTGTAGACATACATGCACACATTGCCCAGTCAGCCCCCACCCGATCCCCTCCCCATTCCCTCCCCATCCCTCCTTCCCATGCTTGGCTTAGTGGTTGACATCTAGTATTATAGCAATTTATCCAAAATTAAAAATGATAATCTCACATAACAGTTTCATTTGTTTGATACCAAGCTTTTGATGACTTAAAGATAACATTTCAATATTTCTTTTTGCTTTCTTTCTTACCAGAGAATATTTTTTTTAATTTTTTTTAGGTGAAACTATCATATATTTATATATTTATTTTTCAGAAAAAAATCTATCCTAATATGGAATATGGATTCTAGATACCCAAAACAATCTTGAAAAAGAACAAAGCTAGAAATATATATTTTCTGATTTCAAACCATATAAAGCTACAATAATTGAAACAGTGTAGTACTGTTCTAAAGGCAGATATATAAACCATTGGAGTTAAATACAAGCCTAGAGCTAAATTCTTCCCTATATTGTCAAGTTATTTTTGACAAGGTTTCCACGAACATTTGGCGGTGGAAATAATAATCTTTTAACTAAATATTGTTGAAAAATAATAATTACATGGAAAAGAATAAAATTGGACCCTTACCTAATCCCACATACAAGTATTAACTCAAAATAGATAAAAGACCTAAATATAAATCTTAAGACTATAAACTTTTAGAAGAAAATCTGGGTCATAAAACCTCACAACATTGAGATTAGCAGTGATTTCTTGGATATGATTTCAATGGCACAGGCAACAGAAGAGTATACAAACTCCCTAAAAAATAAAAAAAATATTGTATATCCAAAGACAATGTAAACAGAGTTAAAAGTTACTAATAGAATGGGACAAAATATTTCCAAATGCTATATCTGAAGGTATATTAATATTCCAACTAAAAATCCTAAAAATTAACAACAATAAAGGCAAACAATACAATTTAGAGATAGGTAAAAGACTAACATATATAATGAATCTCCACAGATAACCAATCTTAGTTGTCTGTTAGATGGAAAATCTTGTTTCTCTGGTTCTGGTGTGTGTTACCTATTTCTTCTTTGTAGTTAATCTCTTTGAGTATTTTCTCTAGCGCTGGTTTTGAAGACATAAATTCCTTCAGTTTCTGTTTGTCATGGAAGCTTCTTATTTTTCCATCTAATTTGATAGAAAGTTTTGCTGGGTAGGAAATTTTTGGCTGGAAGTTGTTTTCTTTCAGAGTTTGGAATATGTTACTCCAAGCCCTTCTGGCCCACATGACTTGGTTTGGGAAGTCTGGAGTGATTCTAATTGGTTTGCCTCTGAATGTCACTTGGCCCTTTGTTTTTGTTGCCTTTAAGATTCTCTGCTTGGCTTCCACATTGGTCATTTTGACAATTATGTGGCGTGGGGATCCTCTTCTCCGATCCTGTCTAAAGGGAGTTCTATAAGTTTCCTGGACCTGTGTATCGACCTCTTGCTCTATGTTTGGAAAATTTTCTGCTATTACTTCCTTGAAGAGATTGTTGATCCCTTTGGTTTCACTTTCTTTTCCCTCCTCTATTCCAATTATTCTTAGGTTAGCTCTCTTAAAATGGGCCCATATTTCTTCAATGTCAGATTCCTGCTGTTGGATATTTTTTTCTAGATTAGAAACTATGCGTTCATTTTTTGAATTATCATCTTCTAAGAGCGAGATTCTATTCTCCATGTGGTCTAATTGGTTGTTTGTGCTTTGAATTGAGGCCTTTTCTTCATTAATTGCATCCTTTATCTCTTTTTGGCTCTCTCTGAGTTCTTTTCGAAGCACCTCTATTATTTCTACAGTTATTTTCCTGATTTGATCTTCTAGAAATCTCTGATTTTCAGTTTTATTGGGTTCTGATGTTGTGGGGTTGTGGGCATTCATTGCTCCAGTGTTATTCCTTTTTCCCATGATTTCGGATGTTTGTGCCTTCTCTGGGTTCTTCCCTTGGGTCACTATGACTTCACTTAAGGTGCTCTGGATCTCAAGTCTGTAGTATCTCAGACCCCACTACTCCTTTACTGGGTTGTATCACAGAGTCTCTGACCCAGGGAGTCGATAGAGGCTGCTTTAAACTATGGGGGGTGCCAGGTTGCACGTTCTTCTATGGTGTGATATCTCAGCCACCACCACTCCCCCACTGGGTCAAGTCCCAGGAAGTACAGTACTGGGATTTCTCCTCTGTGGCCTGCAATTTGACTCACTGTTCTTTAGTTCGCAGATGTAGCTGTACTGGACTTGTTGAATTCGCTGCTGTTGCCGCTGGTGGCAATATGGCGCCGCTGCCACGCCCTCGGCCATGAGGCTGGCTTATTTCTTCTTGGTTTTGAATTCCACTCTGAGTTCTTGCAGTGTGTGCTGAGCTCAGCCACTGGGAGCTTTAGATGTTCCCTGCGCTGAAAAATCCCGCTTGGCTGTTCCGCAGCGGCTCACCTCAGCTTGCTGTAGCCGTCCGGCGAACTTGCCGCTGCCGCCGGCAGTATGGCGCTGCTGCCGCGTCCTTGGGCGTGAGGCCGTTGTATCTCCTCTGTGGCTCTGAGCTCTGTTCTCAGACCGCTTTCTCTCTGGAGCCTGGTGATTTTTTTGTTTCTCTGGTGATGGTGTTTTCTGGCTATGAAAGGCGCTGATTTTGTGGTAATGGAGATTGGTTGTTAGTGGGGCTCTTAAGCCCCGCTTTTCTTGGTCGCCATCTTCCCGGAAGTCCTTCATGTTGCCTTTTATTTTGCTTTACTTTTTTAACTTTAAAAATTTTTTTATTATTAGGCCAGGTGTGGTGGCGCATGCTTGTAATCCCCGCGCTTGGGAGGCGGAGACAGGAGGATCGTGCAGGTTCGAAGCCAGCCGTGCTGGCGTAAGAGACCCTGTTTCAAAAATATAAAATAGATCTGGGAGTGTAGCCCGGAGGAAGAAGGGCTTCCAGGAACCCCAGTACCACCAAAAAAAAAAAAAATATTCTTTTATTTATTCATATTTTTAAATATTTTATTGGTGCATTATATTCATACATCATATTAGGGTAAAAACTTGTAAGTACATACATATACACATCACTTAATTGTACATATTTATTTGGTTTAGCCTGATAATACATGTATACAATGTATAGTCATTAAGGTAGTTAGAATTTTCATCTTCTTAAAATTTACATCTTTGTTTATATCTTTTTGTAAAAATAAAGATTGTTTTTATTTCAAAAAAATAATTTTGAGTAAAAAACATCAGTTTTGCCACTTGCTTAGAAGTATGAGGCATTATACATACCTACTGTGCAAGCAAGTTTATTTTTTCTTTTAATTTCCTCATGTGTCTTTGGACTCTGAATAAATTCAGGTCACTGAAGAAATTATAGGAGGAGACAATAAAATCTGAGTGTCAAGTAAATAAAAACGTACCACACCCAGAAACCTAAATTAGAGTTAAAAAATAAAAAATGAAATATTTTCATTTTTCCCCTTTTGCCTGTTTGGTCTCCTTTTTATCTTCACTATTATTATTTTTATGTTTTTATTATTTCCTTTAGGTTAAACAACAATGTGTTTCTTCTGTATATTTCCAAGTGGACCTCTAGAAAGAAGAAACAAAGTGTGTGTGTGTGGAGAGAGAGAGAGAGAGAGAGAAACAACAAAATGACTTAACAAGATTCTGTTTACAACTAAACAATAAAAAGGGCTGGAGGTGCAGCTCAGAGGTAGAACACTCCTGGGTTCAACTTGCAGTACTATGCACATTTGCACACACACACACACACACACACACACACACACACACACACACACAAGCAAGCAAGCAATCAAGCAAGAAAGAAAGGAAGGAAGGAAGAAGGAAAGAAAGAAAACTAGAGTTTACTTCTCTAATCTCCTCTATATATTACATAGACATATATAATATAAATAATTATTATTATTGGTACTGAGGATTGAATCCAGAGACATTCTACCTCTGGGCTACACCCCTGGCCCTAGTTTATCTTATTTTTTGAAACAGGTCCTGCTAAGTTGCTGAGCCTGGCATTTAACCTGCAATATTAACCTGCAAAATCTAAGTGTTGGATTACATGCATGTGCCACTATGCCCAGTGAAATTTTATATTTTTAAATGTTTCTACCTTATAAATATTGTATATGTACATCCACAAAGAAAAATCAATGACGTAGGCAGACCACTGTATCCCCCACTCCCTCACCCTACGAGACTTTGTGGTAAATCTTGGACCTTAAGAAGAATCTGTAAGTTCTGAAGGTATGGAAGAGAATGTCTGGAAAGAAGAAAAGCACTTTAGGATAAGGCACAGCAGCAAAATAAAAAGGACAGAGAAAGAATTAGTGAACTTGAAGATTAAAAAAAAACAACAACTAGGCATGGTGCTGCACATGTATGATCCTAGTACTTCGGAGGCTGATATAGAAGGATCCAGATATGAGGCCAGCCTCAGCAGCTTAGTGAGATCTTGTTTCAAAATAAAAAATAAAATAGGGCTGGAAGGTGTAGCTCAGAGGCAGAATGCTCCCAAGAGTTCAATGCCTTGTATCAAAACAAACAAACAAAACAAACAAAATAAATAAATAAATAAGGTTACTCAATCTAAACTTCAGAGAGGAAAATGAAAGAGAAAAAAGTCCTCAGGTACACTGAGCTTACAACAGAGGAGCTAACCTTTGTGCTGTCAGAATGCTTGAAGGAGAGGAAGCAGAACATGAGGCCAGAAACATACTAGAAATAATAATATTTTCCCTAAGCTTGGTAAGAGATATAAAACTAAGGGAAGACACATCATAATTAAATGAAAAACCAAAGAAATAAAAACCACTTCAAATGCATAAGAGAGAAATGGGACTTCATCTGTAAGGAAAAAAAAATTGGGATGAAAAAGGATTTCTCATTAGAAACCACAGAGGCTGGAAAGAAGTGCCACATTTTTCAAGAGCTGAAAACAAAACAAAACAAAACAAAAACCCCAAATAAATAAAAAAAACCCCTTCAACCCAAACTTTCAAAATATCCTGAATGAATGAGGATAAATCAAGTCATTCTCAAGTAAAGAAAAAAAAAAAAAAAACACAAGAATTTGTTGCCAGCAAAACTACCCTAACAATGATGGCTCTATCATCTTTAAAAAGAAAGGACAGACTTCTGGGAAGACGACAACCAAGAAAAGCAGTATTTATGAGCCCAGCTAACACTTGATATCTATTGCAACAAAATCAGTGCTTTTCATAGCCAGAAAACACTATCGGCAGAGAAATAAAAAAAATGTAAACACAAGAGACAGAGAAAAAGAAGACTAGAAGAACAACCAGAGACCAGAAAAGAAACCAGCCCGTATTGCTAAGCTGCACTAGCACCATCATGCCTCACAGCACCAGGCTCCAGAGAGGAAAGATAAACAAGGAGCTGAAGTGAGCAGCTGTGGATCATTTGGGTGTAATTCAGCGGCTGTTTCAATGCAAAGAATGTCTAAAACTCCTAGTGGCCAAACTCATCACGCCTTCCAGGGACTCAGAAAGGAGCTCAAAAACCAGAAAAAAAATATGCCAGCCTCAAGGCGCCATATTGCCAGCAGCAGTGACGAGTTCACCATGCCCACGACAGCTCCACATCAGTGTGCACAATAACTGTAAGTGAAATTGCGGCCCCTACAGGAGAAATTCCAGCACTGTACCCCCAGGAACTTGCGCAACTTTGATAATCTCCCTGGATCTGAGATTTTCAGACCAACCCAGTGAAGGAGTAGTGGTGGCAAAGATACCACACCCTAGTCACAGCTCCCCCTGGGAAAATGCCCAGCTTGGCACCCTCACAGTCTCATGCAGCCTCGATTAACTCCCTGGGCCTTAGACTTTACAATACAACCCAGTAAAGGAGTAGTGGCGAATAAGATTATCACAAAGTTGAGATCCAGAGTACCCTAAGTGAAGTCGTGGTGACCCAGGAAAGAATCCAGAGAAGGCACAAACTTCTAAATTCATGGGAAAGAGGAACAACAATAGAGCAATGAAAGCCCACCACAATATCAGAACCTGATAGCACAGAAATTCAGAGATCTCCAGAAGATCAAATCAGAAATATAACTGTATAAATAATACAGGACTTTTGAAAAGAATTTAGAGAGAGTCTAAAAGAAATAAAGGATGCAATAATTGAAATAAAGGCATCAATTCAAACTATAAACAACTGATTAGACCACATGGAGAATAGAATCTCGCTCCTAGAAGATGATCACTCTAAAATAGAATGCATAATTTATAACTCAGAAAAAAATCAGATAGCAGGAATCTGACATTGAAGAAATATGGGCCCATTTTAAGAGAGATAACCTAAAAATAATCAGAATAGAGGAGGGAAAAGAAAGTGAAACCAAAGGGATCAATAATATCTTCAAAGAAATAATAGCAGAAAATTTTCCAAACATAGAGCAAGAGGTTGATAAACAGGTCCAGGAAACTTATAGAACTCCCTTTAGACAGGATCAGAGAAGAGAATCCCCATGTCACATAATTGTCAAAATGACCAATGTGGAAGCCAAACAGAGAATCTTAAAGGCAACAAAAACAAAGGGCCAAGTGACATTCAGAGGCAAACCAATTAGAATCACTCCAGACTTTCCAAACCAAGTCATGAAAGCCAGAAGGGCTTGGAGTTTCATATTCCAAACTCTGAAAGAAAACAACTTCCTACCCAGCACAACTATCTATCAAATTAGATGGAAAAATAAGAAGCTTCCATGACAAACAGAAGCTGAAGGAATTTATGTCTTCAAAACCAGCACTAGAGAAAATACTCAAAGAGATTAACTACAAAGAAGAAATAGGTAATACACACCAGAACCAGAGAAACAAGATTTTTCCATTCAGCAGACAACTAAGCAAAGAAGAATAAACAGTATTTCAAACAGAAATAAAATCTTAACATGTTAGGAAAAAGTTATCTCTCTATAATCACACTGAATATAAATGACCTCAATTCCCCAATAAAAAGACTGAAAGTGGCAAAATGGATTAAAAACCAGAATCTATCCATCTGCTGCTTACAAGAAACACACTTTAGAAGTAAAGATAGTAACAAATTCAAGGTAAAGGACTGGAGCAAGGTAATTCATGTTAAGTATCTATCCTAACAAATGTGAAGTAGTATTTCACTATAGTTTTTATTTGTATTTCCTTAATGGTTAGTTATATTATGATAATGATGAGTGATATTCATGTGTTTATTGGTCATATAAAAATCTTTGGAGATTCATTATCTATTTTAATCTTTTACCTATTTCTAAATTGTATTGTTTGCTTTTATTGATGCTAATTTTTAGGATTTCTATTTGGAATATTAATATAACTTCAGATATAGAATTTGGAAATATTTTATCCCATTCTATCAGTAACTTTTAATTCCATTTACATTGTCTTTGAATATACAATATTTTTCTCTTTTTTATGAAGTTTTTTGTTTATTCTTTTGTTGCCTGTGCCTTTGGAATCATATCCAGGAAATCACTGCCAATTTCAATGTTGTGAAGTTTTATGACCCTGGTTTTCTTCTAAAATTTTACAGTCTTAAGATTTTTATTTAGGTCTTTCATCTATTTTGAGTTAGTATTTGTATATGGTGTTAGGTAAGGGCCCAATTTTATTCTTTTCCATGTAGTTATTATTTTTAAACAATATTTAGTGAAAAGATTATTATTTTCTTCACCAAATGTTCTTGGAAACCTTATCAAAAATAACTTGACCATATATGGAAGAAAAAACCCACAAACATATCAAAGTTAATCAGGAAACCAAGCATGGGAAGGAGGAACTGGGGGGGGGGTTAGAGATTGGGTAGGGGCTGATTGGGTGATGTGAGCATGTATATCTCCACAAGTTTTTTTTTAATTCCATTAAGATGTATGACTACAATGCACCAATAAAAATTTATTTAACAATAACAAAAAAAAGAAAGGACAGCTGGGCAATAATGGCTATATTTTCTTTAAAAAGGAGGATTGTATGCAGAAAAATGGAAATAAATCCCACTTTCTCACATCACACAAGAGTCAATTCAAGATGGACCAAAATTTGGAAATTACACCAGAGACCTTGAGGCTCCTTGAAGAGGGAATAGGTCCAATACTGCAACACATAGGCACAGATAAACACTTTCTCAACAAGACCTCAAAGGCACAAGACACTAGAAGGTGAATCAATAGGTGGGATTGCATGAAACTGAAGAGCTTCTATACAGCAAAGGAAACTATCAAGAACTTCAACTGAGAGACAACAGAATAGATTTTTGCCAACTACTCCTTCAATTGAGGACTAATATCCAGACTATACAGAGAACTCAAGAAACTCAGCACTAAGAAAACAAATAATCCAATCAAAACATGGGCAAATGCATTAAGTAGACACTTCATGCAGAAAGAAATTCAAATGTCCAACAAATGCATGAAACAATGCTCAACATCATTAGCAAGCAGAGACATGCAAATCAAAACTACCGTGAGATTTCACCTAACCCCTACTGGAATGGCAATCATTCAAAACACAAACAACAACAAATTCTGGCTAGGATGGGAACTCTAAAATATTGTTTATGGGATTTTAAATTAGTGCTACCACTTTGGAAAACAGTATGGAGGATACTCAGAAGAATGGGAACAAACCTACTGTCTTATCCAGCAATACCACTTCTGGGTATCTACCCAAAAGAAAGGAAACCAAACTACTAAACTAATGCATGCATTTCTATGTTCATAGCTGCACAATTCATTATTGCCAAACTATGGAACCAGCTAAGATGTCGATCAACAGATGAATGGATTACAAAACTGTGGAATATGTACAATATGGAATTTTATTCAGCCATAAAGAAAAACACAATTACATCATTTACAGTGAAATGAATGGAACTGGAGGGCATTATACTAAGTGAGATTAGTCAGTTACAAAGAGTAAGAAATCAGATGCTCTCCCTAATATGCGAAAGCTAGGTAGAAATGGGTCATAGGAGGAACTAGAGAAGAAGATTTGTTTTGAGTAAAGTATACAGTGGCAGCAAATAGCTATCCTTTTCTCTTTCTCCTTCCCCATCTCTCCTTTTCTCCTTTCCTCCTCCTCTTTCTTTCTTTCTTTCTTTCTTTCTTTCTTTCTTTCTTTCTTTCTTTCTTTCTTTCTTTTCTTCTCTGTTTTCCTTTCTTCTCTCTCTTTCTCAAAGGGACCTTCTCCCTCTCTTCCTTTCTTTCTTCCTTTCCCTCCATCCACAGTCTCTGCCTCTGTCTTTTCCTTCCTATTAAGTTGTTTCTTAAGATTCTGGACCCAGATTAAGTTGTTTCTTACGATTCTGGACCCAGATTGTTTTTTTGTGTAGCCCAACAATTACCTTCTTGGTCATGATTAGCTAAAATAGACTGTTGGTATATAGCATATTATGTCCATTTATATTAAAATCCACCTAATTTTCAAGACCCATATTTAATTATTATCTATTATTACTTGTCCATTCTTTTTTCCATAAAACACCTAAAATAACTTTTTTGAATTAGTTTTGTGACTGAGATTCTATGTATATATGCAATTACTTACCATTTCAATCTGTCTAGCAGGTGCTAGAATGAAAAGTAATAAAATGAAGAAAAATGTAGAATATAAAATATTGCTCTTTGTGGTCTTGGAATAATTTAACAAAACACATTTTTAGTGTATAAGATTACTATAAACCTTTAAACAATTTTTTAGAATGTAAACAATATTTTTTTTCATGAATATCTGAGAAACCCAAATATGTAATTAGTTAGTTCCATGTAGTTTCAAAGTGGGAACCTTTCAAATTGAATAGAAGAGAAATATTTTCATGAATAATGGGTGTATGCAATTTTGGTTTCTTCCAGTATAAAAACAACCTCAGAGAAGAAGTCCCAGGGTGTGCCCATGCAGTACACTAATTAACTCCTTAGGCACCAGTGCCCTATTGGTTTTGGATCAAATTTGTGATTTAAAAGGGAACTGGTTATGCAGTAATTATGCATGAAATAAGACATCTTCATGAGAGGGGTTTGGTCTTGTTTTGAAATGAATCATTTTGAGATGAATCATCCATATCATTCCTCAGCATATTGTACATGAATGTTCTTGGACATTCAGGGACAGTGTTGAGGAAGTGAGTGATAGGCCTTTCAAATGTGTACATATTTGAGACAGGTTATGTTAATAGGTTATGAATGAGTTCACTCAATTCACAATGAACAATCACTGAAGCTATAGCCCTATGGAACACAGTTGAGTGTGTTAGTCAGCTTTGCATCAATGTAACAAACACTGGAGATAGTAAATTTATAAGGAGAAGAGGTTTATTTTGGCTCACCGTTTTGGAAGTTTCTGTCCATGGTCGTTAACGCCATTGCTTTTGTGCCTGTGGCGAGGTAGCACATCATGGTGTAGAGCATGTGTGGGGTGAAAAACCACTTATTTTATGGCCTAGATGTGAAAAGTCAAGAAGAGCTGGGCCTGGGATCACACCGGCCCTCTGAGAGCACACCACAGTGACCCGAAGACCTCTCTCTAGGGCCCACCTCTCAGTAGGGCAATGCTGGGGACCAAGCCTTTATCACATGGATCTTTGAGGGATACTCCAGATCCAACCTGCACCACTGACCTTTTTAAAAGTTTAGGGATATTACTATGAGAGAAGACTATGGTAAGGGTAAGAAATAAAGTATGGACAAGCTGAGATAAGAATAAAGGCTATGGAAAATTATCATATTAATATTAGTGTTCCTACTAAAAAGATAATCACATAAAATGACATATTAGAATTACGAACTTTTGAAAGGAAAGAATGTTGATGGCATTCTAAAGGCTTGTCGATAAAGACATAGAAATAGTTCAAAAAAGTGAGTGCTGTTTCTTTGAGGAAATCGTAGAGCTATTCTTTCATGGCAGCATTATACAAAATTAGGCCTTGGAATTCATCCGGGACTCTTCCCACAACATGAAAGCCTGGCGAATCAGGAGAGAGATATAAAGGCACCATGTCACTGGCTAAAATTCCTCAGAAGAAACGTAACGACTACAGAGCAATGCAGGGCTTCAGGTGCACACTTTTTTTTTTTTTTTTTTTTGGTGGTACTGGGGGTGTAACCAAGGGGCGTTTCTACCTCCAGGCTATACTCCAGACCTATTTTATACTTTATTTGGAAACAGGGTCTCACTAAGTTGCTGAGAGCCTCACTAAGTAGCTGAGGCTGGCTTCGAACCTGTGTGTTCCTCCTGTCTCAGCCTCCTAAATTGTAGGGATTACAAGTGTGCACCACCATGTCTGGATCACACTCAACACTTTTGTAGTGGTTTCAGGCTTCCACTGAAGCATTGTTAGGGTTAGCTTGCAAGTCTCACAAAGGGTAACAAAAATAACTTATTTAGTAATAAACATAATAATTTCTTATAGTTTACATTGTATTTTAGTGAATTTTTTTATTTTTAAGTACCAGAACAATGATTTGATCTGGGTGGGGAAAAGGGTAATGAATTAGTCATTTCTTCTTGTATGTGTATAAGTACCCTAAAGAAGAGCAAAGCAGATGTCAGAAGAAGTAGGGAATGCAAGTCATTTCTTCTTTAAGGCTGCCAGTCTTTCTTGCTCAGGAGATCAGGGTTGGCTTTGCTGGTAATACTCCTTTGTATGTATGCAGGTCAGGTTCTTTGTCCCCTATTTTGTCATAATGATTTTCAAGCTTGTGGGCATAAGTATCACTGAGGGATCTTGTTAAAATTGTGGATATCCAGACACTGCTAAGAAAGATTCTAATTTATAAAGTCTTGTGGAGGCCAGAAATCTGCATTTTTAATAGTCACACAAGGTGATTTAGATGCAAGTGGCTACAAGGCCCTGAGCTGAACCAGGAACTAGATACATCTCCTTGTTGAGGCTACAAATAAAAAATTTTTGGTGTCCAGGATTCAGACTGGCCTTTTATTAGTCAAGAGAGAAACCTCAAGAAAGTGGGTTTATAGATATCAATTTTGATATTTTAGAATTTGTGCTTTCTTTTTTTAAGTTTATTTTGTTTTATTATATATATACATATATATTATTTGATACATTGTAAATTTTACCTCATATTGGAATACAGCGTGTCAGACAGATGCATGTACATTGTTCATGGTGCCTTCCTCACCAGGTCCCTCCCCCTCTCACCTTCTCCCCACATGTCTTTGATATTGAAATTGATAGTTTCGTATACATTCATAACATTATTTCAAATATCATACTCTTTATGACTTCATCAGAACTAAAAAAGGAATAAATACACTGGATAAACAATTAAGCAAAAGTGATTTAATATCATCTCAAAAAAACACCTCAATTTAATATTGCAGGAAAAAAGCTGGGCATAGTGGTGCATGCTTGTAATCCCAGCACTTGGGAGGCTGAGACAGGAGGATCGCACAGGTTCAAAGCCAGCCTCAGCTACTTAGTGAGGCTCTCAGCAACTCAGTGAGACCCTGCTTCCAAATAAAGTATAAAATAGGTCTGGGAGTATAACTTGGAGGTAGGAAAGCCCCTGGGTTCCACCCCAGTACCACACACACAAAAAAAATAAAATTGCAGGAAAAATACCATCTCTTCATCATAATATTGAACATCGATAGCCTAAACTCCCCAGGTAAAAGACATCGACTAGTAAATCATAATGTTACTATATGCTGTTTGCAAAAAACATACCTTATTGGTAGAGAGATTCACAAACTGAAGGTCAAAAGATGAAAAAAAATTTCCATGCAAATGGAGACAAAAGGCAAGAAGGTTTGGCTACTCTCATATCTGACATACCATATTAAACCAAAACTAGTCAAGAGACAAAGATTGTCACTTCTTAATGATAAAGAGAACCATCCAAAATGAAGACATAACCATATGAAACACCTATACCTCTAATATTGGTGCACCTACCATTATGAAGCAAACTCTTCTTGACCTAAAGACTCTGATAGACCCCAACACAATAATCCTAGTAGACTTCTACACACCCCTCACACACTTAGATTGATCATAGAGACAAAGAATTAGTAAAGATACTCCAGACCTAATGGACACTATAAACCTATTGGATCTGACATTTTCAGAATATTCTACCCAACACTAGCCGAATACACATTCTTCTTAGCTGCTCATGGAAGCTTCCCCCAAACAGACCATATTTTAGGTCATAAAATAAGCGCCAGCAAGTTCAAAAAAATTAATATAATTCCCTGCATCCTCTTAGATCATAACAGGCTGAAAATACAAATCAACAACAAAAAGATTCATAGGAACAACACAAATAAATGGAGACTGAA